>NW_027441782.1:1020831-1174864 GCF_048569485.1 Anomaloglossus baeobatrachus | reverse complement strand
CTCCCCCCCTCTCTCTCTCTCTTCTCCCCCCCTCTCTCTTCTCTTCTTCCCCCCCTCTCTCTCTTCTCTCTCCCCCCCTCTCTCTCCTTCTCTTCTCCCCCCCTCTCTCTCTCTTCTCCCCCCTCTCTCTTCTCTTCTCCCCCCCTCTCTCTCTCTTCTCCCCCCCTCTCTCTCTCTTCTCCCCCCCCTCTCTCTCCTCTTCTCCCCCCCCTCTCTCTCTCTCTCCCCCCCTCCTCTCTCTCTCCCCCCCTCTCTCTCTCTTCTCCCCCCCTCTCTCTCTCTTCTCCCCCCTCTCTCTCTCTTCTCCCCCCTCTCTCTCTCTTCTCCCCCCCTCTCTCTCTCTCTTCTCCCCCCCTCTCTCTCTCTCTCCCCCCTCTCTCTCCTCTCTCTCTCTTCTCTCCCCCCCTCTCTCTCTCTTCTCCCCCCCCTCTCTCTCTCTCTCTCTCTTCTCCCCCCTCTCTCTCTTCTCCCCCCCCTCTCTCTCTCTTCTCCCCCCCCTCTCTCTCTCTTCCCTCCCCCCCCTCTCTCTCTCTTCTCCCCCCTCCCCCCCCTCTCTCTCTCTCTCCCCCCCCTCTCTCTCTCTCCTCCCCCCCTCTCTCTCTTCTCCCCCCCCCTCTCTCACTCTTCTCCCCCCCCTCTCTCTCTTCTCCCCTCCCCCCTCCCTCTCTCTCTTCTCCCCCCCCCCTCTCTCTCACCCTCCCCCCCCTCTCTCTCTTCTCCCCTCCCCCCCCCTCTCTCTCTCTCCTCCCCCCCCCCCTCTCTCTCTCTCCCCTCCCCCCCCCTCTCTCTCTTCTCCCCTCCCCCCCCCTCTCTCTCTTCTCCCCTCCCCCCCCCCTCTCTCTCTTCTCCCTCCCCCCCCTCTCTCTCTCCCTCCCCCCCCTCCTCTCTCTTCTCCCCTCCCCCCCCTCTCTCTCTTCTCCCCTCCCCCCCCCTCTCTCTCTTCTCCCCCCCCCCCCCTCTCTCTCTTCTCCCCTCCCCCCCCCTCTCTCTCTTCTCCCCTCCCCCCCCCCTCTCTCTCTTCTCCCCTCCCCCCCCCCCTCTCTCTCTTCTCCCCTCCCCCCCCCCTCTCTCTCTTCTCCCCCTCCCCCCCCCACTCTCTCTTCTCCCCTCCCCCCCCCCTCTCTCTCTCCCCTCCCCCCCCCCTCTCTCTCTTCTCCCCTCCCCCCCCCCTCTCACTCTTCTCCCCTCCCCCCCCCCTCTCTCTCTTCTCCCCTCCCCCCCCCTCCTCCTCTCCCCTCCCCCCCTCCCCCCTCTCTCTCTTCTCCCCTCCCCCCCCTCTCTCTCTTCTCCCTCCCCCCCCCCTCTCTCCCCTCCCCCCTCTCTCTCTTCTCCCCTCCCCCCCCCTCTCTCCTCTCCCCTCCCCCCCCCTCACTCTCTCTTCTCCCCTCCCCCCTCTCTCTCTTCTCCCCCCCCCCCCCCCTCACTCTCATCCCCCTCCCCCCCCCTCTCTCTCTCCCTCCCCCCCCCCCTCTCTCTCTTCTCCCCTCCCCCCCCTCTCTCTCTCTCCCCTCCCCCCTCACCCTCTTCTCCTCCCCCCCACTCTCCTTCTCCCCCCCCCCCCTCTCTCTCTCTCCCCTCCCCCCTCTCTCTCTCTTCTCCCCTCCCCCCCCCTCTCTCTCTCTCCTCCCCCCTCCCTCTCTTCCCCCCCCCCCCTCTCTCTCTCTTCTCCCCTCCCCCCCCCTCTCTCTCTCTTCTCCCCCTCCCCCCCCCCTCTCTCTCTCATCTCCCCTCCCCCCCCTCTCTCTCTCTCTCCCCTCCCCCCCCACCTCTCTCTCTCTCTCCCCTCCCCCCCCCTCTCTCTCTCTTCTCCCCCTCCCCCCCCCCTCTCTCTCTCTTCTCCCCTCCCCCCCCCCTCTCTCTCTCTTCTCCCCTCCCCCCCCCTCTCTCTCTTCCTCCCCTCCCCCCCCCTCACTCTCTCTCTCCCCTCCCCCCCCTCTCTCTCTCTCACCCCTCCCCCCCCCCTCTCTCTCTTCTCCCCTCCCCCCCCCCCTCTCTCTCTCTCCCCTCCCCCCCTCTCTCTTCCCCCTCCCCCCCCTCTCTCTCTTCTCCCCTCCCCCCCCCTCTCTCTCTCTTCTCCCCTCCCCCCCCCCTCTCTCTCTCTTCTCCCCTCCCCCCCCCCTCTCCTCTCTCTCCCCTCCCCCCCCCCCTCTCTCTCTCTTCTCCCCTCCCCCCCCCCTCTCTCTCTCTCTTCTCCCCTCCCCCCCCTCTCTCTCTTCTCCCCTCCCCCCCCCCTCTCTCTCTTCTCCCCTCCCCCCCCTCTCTCTCTCTTCTCCCTCCCCCCCCTCTCTCTCTCTTCTCCCCTCCCCCCCCTCTCTCTCTCTTCTCCCCTCCCCCCCCCTCTCTCTCTCTTCTCCCCCCCCCCCCCTCTCTCTCTCTTCTCCCTCCCCCCCCTCTCTCTCTCTTCTCCCCTCCCCCCCCCTCTCTCTCTCTTCTCCCCTCCCCCCCCCTCTCTCTCTCTCTTCTCCCCTCCCCCCCTCTCTCTCTCTTCTCCCCTCCCCCCCTCTCTCTCTCTTCTCCCCTCCCCCCCTCTCTCTCTCTTCTCCCCTCCCCCCCCTCTCTCTCTCTTCTCCCCTCCCCCCCTCTCTCTCTCTTCTCCCCTCCCCCCTCTCTCTCTCTCTTCTCCCCTCCCCCCTCTCTCTCTCTCTTCTCCCCTCCCCCCTCTCTCTCTCTCTTCTCCCCTCCCCCCTCTCTCTCTCTCTTCTCCCCTCCCCCCTCTCTCTCTCTCTCTTCTCTCCCCTCCCCCCTCTCTCTCTCTCTTCTCCCCTCCCCCCTCTCTCTCTCTCTTCTCCCCTCCCCCTCTCTCTCTCTCTTCTCCCCCCCCCCTCTCTCTCTCTCTTCTCCCCCCCCCCCTCTCTCTCTCTCTTCTCCCCCCCCCCCTCTCTCTCTCTCTTCTCCCCCCCCCTCTCTCTCTCTCTTCTCCCCCCCCTCTCTCTCTCTCTTCTCCCCCCCCTCTCTCTCTCTCTTCTCCCCCCCCCTCTCTCTCTCTCTTCTCCCCCCCCTCTCTCTCTCTCTTCTCCCCCCCCTCTCTCTCTCTCTTCTCCCCCCCCCTCTCTCTCTCTCTTTCTCCCCCCCCTCTCTCTCTCTCTTCTCCCCCCCTCTCTCTTCTCCCCTCCCCCCTCTCTCTCTCTCTCTTCTCCCCTCCCCCCTCTCTCTCTCTCTCTTCTCCCCTCCCCCCTCTCTCTCTCTCTCTCTCTTCTCCCCTCCCCCCCTCTCTCTCTCTCTTCTCCCCTCCCCCCCTCTCTCTCTCTCTTCTCCCCCTCCCCCCCTCTCTCTCTCTCTTCTCCCCTCCCCCCCTCTCTCTCTCTCTTCTCCCCTCCCCCCCTCTCTCTCTCTCTTCTCCCCTCCCCCCCTCTCTCTCTCTCTTCTCCCCTCCCCCCCTCTCTCTCTCTCTTCTCCCCTCCCCCCCTCTCTCTCTCTCTTCTCCCCTCCCCCCTCTCTCTCTCTTCTCCCCCCCCCCCCTCTCTCTCTCTTCTCCCCCCCCCCTCTCTCTCTCTCTTCTCCCCTCCCCCCTCTCTCTCTCTCTTCTCCCCTCCCCCCTCTCTCTCTCTCTTCTCCCCTCCCCCCTCCTCTCTCTCTCTTCTCCCCTCCCCCCTCTCTCTCTCTCTTCTCCCCTCCCCCCTCTCTCTCTCTCTTCTCCCCTCCCCCCTCTCTCTCTCTCTTCTCCCCTCCCCCCTCTCTCTCTCTCTTCTCCCCTCCCCCCTCTCTCTCTCTCTTCTCCCCTCCCCCCTCTCTCTCTCTCTTCTCCCCTCCCCCCCTCTCTCTCTCTCTTCTCCCCTCCCCCCTCTCTCTCTTCTCCCCTCCCCCCTCTCTCTCTCTCTTCTCCCCCTCCCCCCTCTCTCTCTCTCTTCTCTCCCCTCCCCCCTCTCTCGGCATGGTCAGTACAGAAATCTCTCCATCGTGGAGGGGTGAGAGGGAGTAATAAACATGGAGTCCCTACTGTGTCTGTGTATTTATTTCTAATAAAGTGTTTTTCTCTGTGTGATGTCTTTTTTTTTTTTTTTTTTTTTTTAAACCCTTTGTTGGAGATTCTTAATGGCCAGGTTAAACTTGGCCTGACATTAAGAATCTCGGGCTTTATACTAGCTGGTAAAACATAGCTGGTATTAACCCCTTATTACCCAGCCTGCCACCAGGGCCACTGGAAGAGTTGGATACAGCGCCTGAAGATGGCGCTTCTATGAAAGCGCCATTTTCTGGGGCAGCTGTGGACTGCAATTCGCAGTGGGGGGCCCAGAAAGTTTGGGCACCCTGCACTGTGGATTCCAATCCCCAGCTGCCTAGTTGTACCTGGCTGGACTCAAAAATTTGGTGAAGCCCACATGTTTTTTTTTAATTATTTCATGAAATTCATGAAAAAAAAGGGCTTCTCTATATTTTTGGTTCCCAGCCGGGTACACCTAGGCAGCTGGGGGTTGGGGGCAGCCCGTAGCTGCCTGCTGTACCTGGCTAGCATACAAAAATATGGCGAAGCCCACGTCATTTTCTTAAAAACGTTTTCAGGGAAAAACCTTTATAAAAAAAAAAAATGCTTCCCTGCATTTCTATTGCCAGTGAAAGTAACACCAAGCAGCTGGGGCTAGCAGCCAGTAGCTGCTTTGGTTACCCTTAGCAATAGAAAATGCAGCGGGAGCCCACAAACAATGTGATTTTTTTTTTTTGTTTTTTTGTTTTTTTTTTTAATTTAAAAAAAATCGGCATGGGCTTCGCCCATCGAGCACCAGAGCATTTTACTGCTCAATTCATCCCAAGTAATCAGATGACTCCAGTGTCGGCCGATTACTTGTTCTGTGTCCCCCTGCATCCATCGCAGCGTGTACGGGCTGTGAGGTCAGCGGAGTGGAGACAGTGACATGCTCTGCTCTGACACATAGTGTGCTGCATGTCACTATCTTTCTCCACTCTGGTACTTGTTGTGCAGGTGACCGGATGCTACATGTCACTAACTGTCTCCACTATGGGACTTGTTGTGCAGGTGAGAGTGTATACAGTTGGTACTATGCAGCAGAAATCACAGAGTGGGGCAGTTAGTGACATGTATCATCCGGTCACCTGCACAACAAGTCCCAGAGTGGAGACAGTGACATGCTCTGCTCTGACACATAGTGTGCTGCATGTCACTATCTTTCACCACTCTGGGACTTGTGCAGGTGACCGGATGATACATGTCACGAACTGCCCCACTCTGAGACTTGTTCAGGTGAGAGTGTATACAGTTGGAACAATGCAGCAGAAGTCACAGTGGAGCAAGTTAGTGACATGTATCATCCGATCACCTGCACAACAAGTCCCAGAGTGGATACTGTGACATGCAGCACACTATGTGTCAGAGCAGAGCATGTCACCAACTTGCTCTGCTCTGTCACCTGTGGTGCTGCATGTCACGTTTTTGCCGCGATTTGGTGCCTTTTTTGCTGCGTTTTTGCTCACTGCGTTTTTAATCAGTGCACAATGCCATTAAAGATTGTTGATGAAAAAAATAAAAAAGGTCTGATGTCATTTCCTTATTCAAAATGTTCATTGTATGCAGGAGAGCAGACAGCAGCTGCAGAACTACAAGGCTCAGCATCCTCCATCCAGGACTGTATGCAGTTTTTTACCCAAAAAGAAAAAAAAACAAATGACATGGGCTTCGCCATATTTTTGTATGCTAGCCGGGTACAGCAGGCAGGTACGGGCTGCCCCCAACCCCCAGCTGCCTATTTGTACCCAGCTGGGAACCAAAAATATAGAGAAGCACTTTTTTTTTTTAATTATTTCATGAATTTCATGAAATAATTTAAAAAAAAAATGACGTGAGCTTCGCCTAATTTTAGTGTCCAGCCGGGTACAACTAGGCAGCTGGGGATTGGAATCCACAGTGAAGGGTGCCCAAGCTTGCAGTCCGCAGCCACCCCGGAAAATGGCGCTTTCATAGAAGCGCCATCTTCTGGCGCGGTATCCAACTCTTCCAGCTGCCCTGATGCCGGGTGGCTAGCTAGGTAATAATGGAGTTAGGGCTAGCTGTATATTATCAGCTAGCCCTAAGCCCGAAATTCATGGTGTCACGCCAATATTAGACATGGCCACCATGAATTTCTAGTAATGATAAAAAAAAAACACACAACACACAGAAAAATATTTTTATTAGAAATAAAACACAACACAATTAGTGACTCCATCTTTATTGAAATAAAGAACCCCCCTCCGCAGTAATCCTGGGTCAAGGGTCCCGCGCCGTCCAATCAGGATCCAATATCATCTGATCGGTTTGCTGGAAGGCAAAGCGATCAGATGATGTGTCAGGTTCTAGGAGCTGAATCACATCACACATCAGCTGATTGTATAAAAGCCGATTATACAATCAGCTGAAGCATCAGTGCAAAAAAATAAAAATAAATAAATACTCACGTCTGTGCTGATTACCGGCAGCTCCTGGAGCGGAGTCTGATCCTGGCCCATCACTGCAGGAGCTGCCGGTAATCAGCTGATGAAGTCCCCTGACGGCAGGATCAGCTGATAGCCGGCCGGGCGCGAAAAAGCCGGCGACACCACGAGAATCGATCAGCTGATGCGTCAGGTGACTGCATCAGGTGATCCACCGCCAGGTCCTGCAAGCTTCGTGCGTGCCCCAGGGAGACTGCACACAGCCGAAGTGGCGGTACCGAGACAGGGGCTGGAAGCAGGCATGGCACCGGGACCCTGCAGGTGAGTATGACATATACACACACACACACACACACACACTCACACACACACTGTATATATACACACACACACTGTATATACGCGCACACATACACATACACTGTATATACGCGCACACACACTTTCTTCCCCTGGCTGTGTAGAGCTGCTGCTGTCTCTGTATGATTGATCTCAGTGCATCCACTGGGAAGAGGCAGGGAGGAGGGTTTGGGTGGGAGCAGAGTGGGTGTATTAGACACAGTGGGTGTGTTAGATAAGCTAGACACCGCCCTAGAGCCACAAAGAATTCTGGGACTTGTAGGAACTGAACACAGGAAGTCAGAGGAGAGATTAACCCCATCAGAGCTGGAGCCAGCAATGAGCATGTGCTGCTGGTGCACAATAAAAGGTAATTTTGCTGAAAAAACATAATAGATGTGTTGAGGGGCACATATTAGCAAGATTTATCAGAAAAAAAAAAATCAGTTTTGGTAACTGGACAACTTCTTTAATTATATTTTTATTTTTTGGGGAGGGGTACCAATTAGAACTTTCGCTATGGGGTCCCATGATTGGGATTGGGATGCAAATTTTCTAAATCGTCCATGGGGGCGGGCTCTCTGGTGTCCATTATGTCCCTCCTGCCAATTTACACCGTCCCCCAACGCAGCATTTCATACTTCCAGGATGCTGCCCAGTGAGCCCGTGGTCCGGCGCATGCGCAGTGCCACTGTAGCGGGACTGTGCACAGTGTGACCGCTGGTGACGTTTGCGCAGGCACGAGATTATGGGCGGCGCTGTGTTGTCATCTCAAGTGCCCGCGCTTTCCCCTCTGCCTCCAGCGTTCTGCGCAAGCGCTGGCCAGATGACCGCACGTCCCCTCTTTCCCATCTTTCCCTGTAGCAGGAAATAGATGGGAGGATCGGAGCAGGACACCACCGGTTACGGCCAGCGCTTGCGCAGAACGCTGGAGGCAGAGAGGAAAGCGCGTGCACTAGATTATGGGTGGGCACTTGCAATGATAATCACAGCGCCGGCTATAATCTCGTTGGGGGACGTCGTAAATCGGCAGGATGGACATAACGGACACCAGAGAGCCCGCCCCCATGGACGATTTAGAAAATTTCCATTCCAAAAGGTACACCTTTTATAAAATATTATATTTGGTCTAAAAGGGAGCAAAAAAACAACAGGAACCTTGCTAGAATGCAGCCCACGAGCTGCAGAGGGGGAAACATTTAGGTTTAAAGCAAAATTTCTGATGATAGGTTCCCTTTAACACTAGAAGTCCCAGAGAGGGGTCATTTAACATTTCTACCTTTGGAACCCAGAGAGCTCGAAAGTTCTGGGACTTCTAGTGTTAAAGAAAAACAATTGAATAAAACTAATTTTCCTCAAAAAGATTTAAAAAAAAAAACAACAAAACAACATTGTTGACTAAACAAATTTTCAAATGACGGAAAAATAAGCATTAGGGCGTCCAAATTGTGAAGACAAAACAATGAAGGAAATCCCAATGTCATAATGTACCACACTAAGTGGACCCTGCCACGTCTGCTTCTATCCCTGCTGAACTGACTCTGGGGCCGCACGGGCGATATAGGAGGCGTAGAGGCCATGCATGGATTGGTCTCAGGGTCACATTGCTCTGGTAGCAGAAGCGTCCATCTAGAACCTTCCACATGACTTTCCCTTCTGTCCCTGACTTTTACATTATTTATTTTACAGCTTTGAAATTCAGGGAAAAGATATGCAGAACGCTGCAGACACAATGGAAAAAGGAGAAATGGATGTGCGGGGTGATGAACGGAGTAGAGACCTTTCCACAGGTAACCCTCCTCAGTGAAGAGTCACCATTAAATAACAAGGAGAACAGTCACATTCCCAGCTGCAAGGAAAAAATGAAGTTACATTCTCCCTGCTGCCGCTCGTATACAGTCACCGATGCAGTGCGGGAAACAGTAACACTTACAGCTCACAGGCTGTCAGCCAAGGAACAAGAGGGTTGATTACTGGGCACTCACTATTTAGTGACTGGTGACTATTTCAGCCTCTCCCACTGTGCTGGTGACTGGAAGTGAGCAGCTGCTGGGAGAATGTAACTGCATTTTCTACGTTTGTGCTTTTTTTTTTTTTAAACGTACCAGAATCACTGACATACGCAGACCCATTATAATGAATGGGTCTGTTCACAAATCAGTGATTTTTCACTGCACGTGTCTCCGTGCGGCGTACCCGCGTGTGCGTGATTGCCGCACGGAGACATGTCCATTTTTTTCTGGCATCACTGATGTTCCACGGACCACGCAGTGGTGTGATCCGTGAAACACGTGCCAGAAAAAAACGTGCTTTTAAAATAAAAATCATTTTTACTCACCCGGCTCCAGCGATGTCCTCTGCAGCCCGTGCAGCTTGCTGCTTCTGAGCCGGCTCATTACTGTCGCGCATATTCATGATGCACGACACAGCCGACCCGGAAGCAGCTGCTGCGGGGGTCAGCACCAGCTGGATGTTGCACCGCGGGAGCGATCAGCACCATGAAAAGCGGGAGCGGGCACAGGTGAGTTAATCTCTAAGTGCAATCACGGAGAACGGAGCCCGGATTGCACTTAGACAACCCACGTGTGCCGTAATTTACGGCACACGGAGGGACATGTGCGTGTTTTACACGCCAGTGAAAAACGTCAGTGTTTTTCACGGACGTGTGAAACGGGCCTTAGATGCAGTGAGTGACAATTTTGCCTCCCTATGGAAGCAGGCCGTGCCAAGCTGTTCATTTGTTGAGCGACAGCTCAATTCAATCTGAAACTTAGAGGTGCTTGGTTTCTTCAGGGGTTCCCTGTTCTGAATGATCAGTCCTTTAGCTGAGTAGGCAGTCCCAAACAGAGGGTATCACAGAGGAGCAAAGGTAGCTGGAGCAGGGACCCCAAAAATGACCCGCAGACTAGGGTCCGTGTGCTGTTCCTTATCCCAGAGGTAGGCTTGATGGTATCCAGGTCTGGACCACCAGCTTAACCCTAACTCTTGTCCAAACCCTGATCAAACACCCCCTCTCCCACCACCTGGAGTGGAGATGCAAACACCATAAATGCCACAAACCGGAAAAAAAACAAAACTCATACACACTGCACACAAAAAGGAGACACAGTACGTGTATTGGAGGGAATAAAGTATAAGGAAGGAAGTAAATGTACAACGGGGAAACTTCCACACCACTCAAACAGCAGTATACTGGTCACCAAGAATAGGATCGCCAGAAAGACCGGAATCACAGGAGCATAAGTTGGAGGTATCATCTGCAGCAAGAAACACTCTCAAACCTTAAATAGGGAGAAGACAGGTGTATATAAATTAGCATTCAGAGTCTCAAGGAGCCACACACCACTCCACAGGAATTAACTCAGGACTGGAAAGCGGTGGAAAAGACTCAGCTGAGGCTGAGCAACTAAGATCAGGTTGCCTGTGAACAGAGTCCGACGCCGCAGCGGCAGCCTGCGAATGTGGGCCTGAACACCACATGACACGGGGCCTTTGTTATCTGTGCCCTGATCTATAGCTGCCAGACCTTGGACCTCCTCTTACCATTCATTTGCCCTGATCCACTATCCTCCTTATAGTCTGACCCCAGACCTGACCATGCCTCTGTCTTTCCCCTTAGTTCACGGCATGCTCTCTTTGTATCTGACCCCAGAACATTTGACAACCCTGCCTCACGGCTTGTCCATGCAGTGACTAGTGTCACACACTGTTCCAATAAACCAGATAGATATCATTTAAATCATGGTTCCCCAATTCCAGTCCTCAAGGGCCGCCAACAGTGCATGTTTTTAGGATTTCCTTAGTATTGCACATGTGATAATTTAATCACCTGCACAGTTGATGATTCCAACACCCATGCAACGCTAAGGAAATCCTGAAAACATGCACTGTTGGCGGCCCTCGAGGACTGGAGTTGGGGAACCCTGAAAATGCTAGGTACTCAGATTACCACTATATCTTTAGGTAAATAGTGTTTTTGTAGCTGCCAGGTTTTCTTTAACCCCTTCTGGATATGTAACATATTATTAGATCCTATTACTTCTTGTGGGCTCAGAAGCTGAGTCTGCATTATTGACAGCAGATGATGCTTGAGTTATTCAGTGGAGGTAAGCTTCACCTACTGCTGTTAACTTTTTAATCTTTGACAGCAGTATTCGCAGCACGCAGCCAATGAGGTACAATGTACATATCCAACGCCCCCAGCAACATTTATCATTGGGTGCATATGGGTCGATATAATAGCTGGGGGTCTGCTAAAGGCCCCTAGCCCTATATAGGAGTACGCCTATGATCTCCACACCTAGATACATTCCTTCAGTGGTGTAGGTTTCAAAATGAGATAATTTGTGGGGTGTGATTCCACTGTTTAGGCACATCAAGGGCTTTACAAACGTGACATGGCATCCTCTATTTCAGCCAATTTGGTTCTCCAAAAGTCAAATGGTGCTCCTTCCCTTCCAAGTCCTGGGGTATCGGCGTATACATGAGAAATTGCACAACAGAATGATATGGTCCATTTTCTCATCTTACCCTTGGGAAAATGAAAATTTGTGGTTAAAGGAACACTTTTGTGTTGTTTATTTTTTTCTTTCCACATAGCTTTAATTTCTGTGACTCATTACTGCTGTAGGAATATTACAAAAAAGGGATAAATACATAGCTAATGTGAAAAATAAGTAAAAAGACATAGGCATTGCATTACTGCTTTAGAGATATTTGCACAGCGAGATTCCTTAGCTTATGTATTGGCCAATCCATGTGAGCCCGATAACCTCGACAAGGTGATCTCATTATATTGGGAACCTAATCTTAAATGCCTCTGTGTGAGATTAAATATCTGCATGTCTGGGCATGGTCTTATTCCTGACTAAATAATATGGTGGACACACCCTAGCTATAGGGCAGAGTGCTTGGTCAGGTGCTTGGCAAGGTTATCGGGCTCACATGGATAATGCACAATACACAAGCTAAGAATCTCACTTTACAAATATCTCTGTTGTTTTACTCATTTTTCTCATTACCTGTGTATTAATCTCTTTTTCTAATATTTCTACAGCAGTAATGCAATGCCAGAGTATCCTTATATTATTGAGTGCCACTGGATATGCTTTTGTAGATAGGTTTTATTGAATGTCATTTTGAGCACTTCGAAGGGTGCAGTTTTTAAAATGTCATTTTGGGTATTTTGTCACATAGGCCTTTTAAAGTAGAACACTACACACTTTGGAATTTATATGGATTTATGTGTGCCTGTATATGTTTGAGGTTATATTATTAAAAGCTTATAACTTCAATTTTATTTATGGCAGATGATGGTACCAGGAGTTCAACACAGAAAGCTAAGGGCAGTGAAAGTCACAAAGGAGAGAAGCCATATTCTTGTTCAGAATGTGAGAAATGTTTTGCTAAGAAATCAAATCTCATTACACATGAGAGAATTCACACAGGAGAGAAGCCATATTCATGTGCAGAATGTGGAAAATGTTTTGCTCTGAAAGCACATCTTATTAGACATGAGGTAATTCACACAGGAGAGAAGCTTTATTCATGTTCCGAATGTGAGAAATGTTTTGCTTGGAAATCGGCTCTCAGTACACATGAGAGAATTCACACAGGAGTGAAGCCATATTCATGTGCAGAATGTGGAAAATGTTTTGCTCTGAAAGCACTTCTTATTAGACATGAGGTAATTCACACAGGAGAGAAGCTTTATTCGTGTTCAGAATGTGAGAAATGTTTTGTTTTCAAATCAGCTCTCATTACACATGAGAGAATTCACACAGGAGAGAAGCCATATTCATGTTTAGAATGTGAGGCATGTTGTGCTTCCAAATCAGATCTTATTAGACATGTGAGAATTCACACAGGAGAGAAGCCATATTCATGTTCAGAATGTGAGAAATGTTTTGCTTGGAAATCAAATCTTGTTAAACATGTGAGAATTCACACAGGAGAGAAGCCATATTCATGTGCAGAATGTGAGAAATGTTTTGCTCGTAAATCACATCTTATTAGACATGAGAGAATTCACACAGGAGAGAAGCCGTATTCATGTTCAGAATGTGGGAAATGTTTTTTTCAGCAATCACATCTCATTAGACATGAGAGAAGTCACACAGGAGAGAATTCCTATTCCTATTCATATTCATGTTCATGTTCAGAATGTGGGAAATGTTTTTCTGCAAAATCAAATCTTATTAGACATGAGAGAATTCACACAGGAGAGAAGCCATATTCATGTTCAGAATGTGGAAAATGTTTTGCTCGGAAATCACATCTTATTACACATGAGAGAATTCACACAGGAGTGAAGCCATAGTCATGAATATAATGCCTGTTTTAGTAAATATTAATAGACTTTTACTATCTGTTAATAAAGAGTTCAATTTTGTCATTACAGTTGTGTACTTTTTATGATGGATCATTTACAAACTATTCATCTTTTTACCCTTATTTTTATTTTTGATGGAGAAAAAACTTTTTTTTTTTTTTTGTTATAGCAAAGTTGTACGCTTTTATTCATCCATTTGTGTATTGCTTAAATGAGAGCAGAATTCATTTTGTTAAATCTACACTCCATTTTCTCTTTGTGTAAAGGTACCGTCACACTAAGCGACGCTCCAGCGATCTCACCAGCAATCTGACCTGGCAGGGATCGCTGGAGCGTCGCTACACGGGTTGCTGGTGAGCTGTCACACAGGCAGATCTCACCAGCAACCAGTGACCAGCCCCCAGCGACGCGTGGAAGCGATGCTGCGCTTGGTAACTAAGGTAAATATTGGGTAACCAACCCGATATTTACCTTGGTTACCAGCGCACACCGCTTAGCGCTGGCTCCCTGCACTCCTAGCCAGAGTACACATCGGGTTAATTACCAGACGTGTAGTCTGGCTATGTGTGCAGGGAGCCGGCACTGATGGCGTGAGAGCGGCGGACACTGGTAACGAAGGTAAATATCAGGTAACCAAGGAAAGGGCTTCTTGGTTATCCGATATTTACATTGGTTACCAGCGTCCGCAGAAGCCGGTTCACTGCACATTCAGTTGTCGCTCTCTCACTGTCACACACAGCGATGTGTGCTTCACAGCGGGAGAGCAACAACTAAAAAATGGTCCAGGACATTCAGCAACAACCAGCGACCTCACAGCAGGGGGCCAGGTTGTTGCTGGATGTCACACACAGCAACATCGCTGTTGGGTCACAAAAGTCGTGCCTCAGCAGCGATGTTGCTAGCGATGTTGCTTAGACGTGGCCTTAAGAGCCTGTACTGTGTCCCCTGGTGTAATGCAACAGAGACCCCTCTGCTTACTTTAGATAAG
Source organism: Anomaloglossus baeobatrachus (assembly GCF_048569485.1). Classification (NCBI taxonomy): domain Eukaryota; kingdom Metazoa; phylum Chordata; class Amphibia; order Anura; family Aromobatidae; genus Anomaloglossus; species Anomaloglossus baeobatrachus. Next base: position 1,160,843 of record NW_027441782.1, on the reverse strand, counting down.
GGCTTGTATAGTTTCAGTTTTTGTTAAAAGTGAAGTTCAGGAATTTAAAACTAAAAAGTTCATATAGTCTTATCTTATATAAATGAGTGACAATGATGTAATCTTTGATTTGTTTGAGACCAAGTGAGAGCTACTCCTGATACTTGATTGTCTCAGAGGGGCGTCTCCTATACATACATACATACATACATACATACATACATACATACATACATACATGATCTCTCTATAATTTAATTTAATTAGGACCCCACACACACACACACACACAATCTTGTGTCCCATGCTGAATGGCGACTACACAATCTGGTGTCTAAATAGTGATCCACTCCTCCTGGGAACTGCTTATCCAACCACCTTGTCTTCTTCAGAAAGGCAACTCAAGCTGTATCAAAAGGTAAGAAGCTTTTTCTTACAATATTTGAATTTAATGCTCAGACAATTTTGCAAATTTTCCCACCTGCAAAGAATGGAGAGGGCTGTAATTTGTTTTGTAGGTAGCTTCAACTGTGACAGAATAAAAAAAAATACAGAAAATTATATTGCATGATTTTTAAATAATGAATTTACATTTTATTGCGAGAAATAAGTATTTGATACAATGGAAATACAGAACTTAGCATTTGGCACAGAAACCTTTGTTTGCAGTTCAAGAGGTCAGACGTTTCCTACAGTTCTTGATTCAGTTTGCACACACTGCAGCAGGGATTTTGGTTCACTCCTCCATACAGATCTCCAGATCTTTCAGGTTTCTAGGCTGCATTGAGTTTCAGTTCCTTCCAAAGATTTTCTATTAAGCTCAGGTCCTTAGTTGCCCTGTCTGTGTGTTTCGGGTCATCGTCATGCTGTAAGACCAAGCCACGACCCATCTTCAATGCTGTAACACTAATTCTATTTTGGTCTCACTTGACCAAATGACCTTTTCCTATGCCTCCCTGGGTCATCCAGATGGTCACTGGCAACACTGGCAAGATTCAAATGAGCCTTGATGTGCTGACATGAGCAGAGGGACCTTGCGTGCCCTGCAGAATTTTAATCCATGACGGTATAGTGTGTTACAGTAATATTTGAGAATGTGCTCTCAGTTTTGTTCAGGTCATTGACCAGGTCCTCCCGTGTAATTCTGGGCTGATTCTTGACCTTTCTCATTATACTTACCTCCAGGAGGCGAGATCTTGCATGGAGCCCCAAACCAAGTAAGATTGACAGTCATTGGGGGGGCGTGTGTGCGGCAGAGCATTGGGGGGCATGTGTGCTACAGAGCATTGGGAGCCTGCATGCGACAGCATTGCAAGGGTGCGTGCGGCAGGCCATTGGGAGCGTGCGGCAGAGCATTGGATGGTGTGCATACGGCAAAGCATTGAGGGGCGTGCATGCAGCAGAGCATGGTGGGCGAGTGTGCGGCAGAGCTTTGCGGACTGGTGGTAGTACGTCAGCATTGCTGGCTCAGGTGCAGAGCGCTATTTAAGGAGCACTATGCAGCTGTTCTTGGTGACACCTTAGACCTTAGGATCACTTTGCGCTCACCAACAAAATAGCTCCGCCCTGTGATCCTAAACTTCATTCTCTCTTATCCTTTTGCAAACACCCAGAACAGGAGGGGGAGGTGACATTACACACATGAGCAGATTACACCCACTTTTACTGCAGTTGTAATGTAAGCTAGTTCTACAGTAGGATTGCAGCAGCTGCTCTTCCTAATGCATAAAAGTGGAAAATATAATTTCAGCTGAAGACTTTGCCACTTTCTTCAAGCAGAAGATAACCATCAGAGTAAGCTTTGGTGCACAATCACCACAGCCCCTCATCATAGCTACTCAGCCGTCTTCCTCCAAATCCAGCTTCTCCACCATGACAGAAAACAATCTTTTCACTCTACTCTCAAGATCACATCTAACTACCTGTGCACTTGACCCGCTCGCATCGCACCCCATCCCCAACATCACCGCAGTCCTAATCCCAGCCCTAACCCATCTCTTCAACCTATCACTAACAAGTGGTGTATTCCCTTCATGCTTTAAACATACCTCCATTACACCCATCCTCAAAAAGCCCTCCCTTGACCCATCATCTGTGTCAAACTATTGCCCCATATCCCTTCTCCCCTATGCCTCAAAACTACTGGAATAACATGTCCACCTTGAATTGTCCTCATACCTCTCCTCCTGCTCCCTCCTTTTTTTTTTTTTTTTAATCAGATACTTTATTAAAACAGAATACATACAACATAATAACAAATCGGCATCCAAATTAAGATTATCACATCTATTACCCCTTCTTTAACTCCCCCTCCTGCCCCCTCCCCCACCCCGGCAGCAACACTTCTCCCCGATACTACATCCCATTTAGTACACACTTAGAATACCCTCCAACTGCAGTATAGCAACCATCCCGTTGTGCAGGAGGAACAACTAGTAACACAAATAAAACAAAACACACACATCAGAGGTCTCAGACGGCTATCCCAGTCCCAAATCAGTTTACTGGTCCATCACTCGTCCTATTCACATTGCAGCCAAGGAGACCATAGCTTCTCAAACATTTTAACATTCCCCCTTCTTTCATACACTCCCTGTTCCAGCTGAAGAATACATTTCACCCTTTTAATGTACTCTCCCCTGGTCGGGGGGTCTTTTTTTAATCCAGGACCTGGCGATCAGCTTTCTTGCCACATACAGCAGTCTAGCAATGGCAATTTTCATAGTATTTTCCACCCCAAGCTCCTCAACATATCCCAATATGCATAGCAATGGTTCCCTGGGAAGGACACACCCATATGTTCTTCCTATCTTGTGGATAACCTTAAGGTCCAGTCACACTAAGCAACTTACCAGCGATCTCAACAACGATAGGGATCGCTGGTAAGTTGCTAGGAGGTTGCTGGTGAGATGTCACACTGCGACGCTCCAGCGATCCCACCAGCAACCTGACCTGGCAGGGATCGCTGGAGCGTGGCTACACGAGTTGCTGGTGAGCTCACCAGCAACCAGTGACCAGCCCCCAGTCTCCTAGTTACAGCACACATCAGGTTAATTAACCCGATGTGTGCTGCAGCTAAATGTGCACAGAGCAGGGAGCAGCGCACACTGAGCGCTGGCTCCTTGCTCTCCTAGTTACAGCACACATCGGGTTAATTGCCTGATGTGTGCTGCAGCTACATGTGCACAGAGCAGGAGCCAGCAGCACAGGCAGTGAGAGCGGAGGAGGCTGGTATCAAAGGTAAATATCGGGTAACCAAGGACAGGGCTTCTTGGTTACCCGATGTTTACATTGGATACCAGCCTCCGCAGAAGCCGGCTCCCTGCTCACTGCACATTAGTTGTTGCTGTCTCGCTGTCACACACAGCGATCTGTGCTTCACAGCAGGACAGCAACAACTAAAAAATGGCCCAGGACATTCAGCAACAACCAACGACCTCACAGCAGGGGCCAGGTTGTTGCTGGATGTCACACACAGCAACATCGCTAGCAACGTCACAAAAGTTGTTCGTTACCAGCGATGTTGCTAGCGATGTTGCTTAGTGTGACGGGGCCTTTAGTCCAAAAGGAGACCAGTCTCGGACAAGAAAACATCATATGAAAAATACCTGCGTCAGATCCCTGACACCTTGGACACTTCGAATTCCTTTTCAACCCCATTTTAAACATCAGTAAAGGAGACCTATATACCCGGTGAATCACGTATAGGTGAGATAGTCTGGCCGGTTCGCTCATGGAAAGTTTAGGGACATATTCCAGGATACTCTCCCACACCTCCTCCGTTATTGGCCCAACTTCCTCCTCCCATTTAGATTTAGTTTTAATTGGGTAGTCTAAAAGAAAGGTATGTAGTATATCTTTATATGTGCCAGAAATGATCCCTTTAGTGCTTCCTCCGCCCTTACACACATACTCCAGTACCAGGTCAGTCTGTATGTCCACACTTTTTTTTTAGCCGCTTGGGCTGCAATCGCATGTTTTAATTGACTGTAGTGGAGCCAGCCGGACGCTGGTAACTGAAACTCACTCTGTAACTGTGGGAACGATTTCATAATTCCTCCGTCCAATATCTGATGCATGTATATTACACCCTTGCCTCTCCACTCCTCAATATTTCCCATTTTCTGAATCTCCGAGAGATTACTGTTATCCCAGATAGGTGTAAACTTAATTAACCGGGTCACCCCTCTCACCCTTTTCAGCCTATCCCAGGTTTTGTTTATAAGTGCCATTGTAGGAGACGTTCCACCCAAGATCCCCACCACACCATCCTCTAGTCCCATTACCAATGGACTTCTACCCACTATGTATTCCAGCACTTCTTTAATCCCCCCATCTTTCTCTCGATCAGACCAGCCCCTGAGGTGTTGACATTGCGCCGCCATATAATACAATTCCGGATTTGGGATTGCTAGACCCCCCCCCCCTCATCTTTCGGCCTTTGTAAAGTCTCTAATCGCACCCTAGGCTGCTTTTTACCCCACACCAGGTCCCTAAACAGCGAGTTTATCACTTTAAATCTTTTCTTTGAAATACAAACAGGGGCATTGTGCAGTATGTATAGGAGTTTATGCATTACTACCATCTTTAGTAAATTAACCCAACAACTGACAAATGTAGCTTGTTCCAGGCATCCACTTTGGCTCTCAATTTTTTAAGAAGCGGCAATAAGTTCACCTGTATGTATTTTTCTACTGGCAGAGATATCTGGATACCTAGATATTTAAATTCGTCCACACTCTTCAATTTGTTAGCCCCAGTATCATCATTTGTCCAGGCTACTTCCCCATCCACTTTAAAGAGGCTCGATTTAGACCAATTAATGGTCAGTCCCGAAACTTCTCCAAATTTCTCTATTATCTGCATGGCATGATCCAATGAAGCTGACGGATCCCCCAAGAAAAGTAATAAATCGTCAGCATAAAGAGCTATTTTCTGGGGGGCGTAGCCAGCAGGCAGCATGAGCGGTCGCATTTGAGAGCAGCTCCGCAGTCCAACGCTGATATATTCTATTAATCCTGCCGAAATTGGTGCCTAAATACACCTCCGGATTGCCTGTGGTGCGGTGGTCATTCTGATCGGTAATATGAGTAGAGGTCGCAGTGCTGCGGCGGCTGAGAAGCTGAAGAAATTTGCCCGAGACTCCCAGCAAGATGGCGCCGGCAAACAGGCAGAGCGGGAAGCCAGTGAGGCGGAGGAGGAGGAGAACATGGAGGCCGGATCCAAGGAATCGCAGGAGCTGACCTTGCAGCAAGTCACTACGCAATTACTTGCCGCGATCCAGGATTCAAAAGTGTCGCTAACGGGTAAAATTGAGGAGATTAAGATCGATGTGGGTCTCCTCAGGCTGGATTTGCAAAATCTGAGAGAGCGGGTAAAGGAGACGGAGCGGCGGATCTCCACGCTGGAGGACGACGCAAGAGCGACGCCAGGCAGATTGTCCATTTTGGAAAGCGCGGCAAACAACTGGGCGCAGAGGGCTGATGATCTGGAAAATCGCCTGCGTCGCAACAATTTAAGAATCCTAGGGATGCCGGAGAGAGCAGAAGGGAGCGACCCATGTAAGTTCATGGAAACATGGCTTTCCGAAACTTTCCCTGATGCGACGCTCTCAGCGGCCTTCGCCATAGAAAGAGCCCACCGGGTGCCGGCCAGACCTCCTCCTCCAGGAGCGCAGCCCAGACCCCTCCTGGCCCGACTGTTGAGCAGCAGGGATAGAGATGCGATCCTTGGTGCGGCGAGACGCAAGGGCCCGATCTTACACAACAACGCTCCCATATTGATCTTCCCTGACTTCTCTGCGTCTCTTCAGAAAACAAGGGCATCCTTCATCCAAGTGAAAAAACGCCTTCGAGAACACCAAATTGCTTACTCCATGATCTTCCCAGCCCGTCTCAGAGTGGTTCATCAAGAGCGCTCCCTTTTCTTTACTTCTCCTGCGGAGGCGGATGATTGGATCAACACACTGAAGAGGAAGCGCTGATGCGTTGCAGTTATGGGCGATGCCTGGAGGGTCGTTGTTGTGCTGGCTTCGTGGTTTTGATCCACTTATTTCTTCTTCTCCGGAGTGAGGTCGGTAATGCGATTCTAATTCCTGGGACGTCGTGTCTGAAATCGCTGTTGCGATCGCTTTATGATCATCCTATGCAGGTATTCGGCGTCCCTTGTTACTGAAGGCGCGAAATATTTTTGTTTTCTTCTCCTCTTCTGTCATGTGAGTGGAGCGGGGCTCGGGATCGCCGTTGCGTCCGCGCCCTGATCTCCTGGTTCCAGGACGCTGAGAAGCTGATGAACTTATCAGGATGCGCTGGTGCGCTTGTGGCCCTCCGGAAGCTTGTGAGCTACTGGGTGCGATTATTTTTGGCCTTCCATTGAGCCGGTTTCCAGGTCGGCCCCCCTCGGGTCTGGGTAGCTGGAGGTCGCGTCTTTGGATGTGACGTGGCCTGCAATCATTGCTAAGTCCAGTTTGAGCTCCAGATCACTCGGTCGCAGGTGCGTCGCTGGTGGGACCGGACCGAGGTGAAATCAGGCGGGACTTGGGCCAGACCGCTGTTGCGGCACCAAGAACACTTTCAAGCGAACTCGTGTCACCCTGTATCTTTTGATCTAACATGGGACTTTATTTTGGGTTCGCAACATTTGGTAACGCACTTAAGTTCATAATGCTGAATTTTGTTTTTAGAGCTGTATTAAGTTTCTAAGGTCACCATACATCATAATATCTTATAACCTAAGGTTACCTGCAAATTTTCCTCTCATCTCCTCCACACTTCCATTCCTTCTCTCCCCCTCCCCCCTTTTTGCTTAACTCCTCATCCCACCCTCCTACCCCCCTCTTGTTCCCTTACTCCCCTTCTTCTCTAAGTCTCCCCCTTGCTCCTCTCTCCAGCTTCCCCCTTCACCCTTCCTCCCCCCCCCAGGTTCCTCCCATTTTTGCCCTCCGCTACCTCTTTTCCTCCTCACATCTCTATATTCTCTCTCCCTCATCTTTCTTTTTATCTCTTATCCCCTTTTTTTTTTTTTTTCCTTCTTTCTTTCTCTCTTCTCTCCCTTATTTCTATACCCATCTATTCTTGGTCCTTTTTATTTATGCATGATTTAAGGATATGTTGCAGGGTAATTCAATTTATTGGACTGCAGGAGAAGCTTAAGTCCTTGTTTGAGGACACCCCCGTACCAAGTACACCATCTAGCCACCTTGGTTCACCCTAGTCGTTGCTAGGGAAAAATCTCTCCTGGTCGCACTACTGGACCAGTTCTTATCGGCTGTGTGAGTGCAGCCGATTGTTTGTATTTAAGGGTACGTTTACCTAAGTTCTACTGTAGGTTAAGTTTTTGACATTTTCCATTCAATTTAGCAAGTGGTATCTTTCAATGGCTTTAAACTTGATGACATGGAATGTCAGGGGACTGGGCACATCCAGGAAAAGGGTGGCAGTATTTGCACATATCAAAAGATCCAAAGCTCAGATTGTATGTTTAAAAGAGGCCCATTTATTGTTGGAGACCACTAGAGTGCTTCAGAAGCCTTGGGTTCAATGGTCAGCTCATTCTGTTCATTCCTCATATTCTAGGGGAGTATCGGTACTAATCCACAAAACACTGCGGTGGGACCCGGGTAAGATTATAAAGGATAATGATGGGAGGTATGTGTTTATCCAGGCTCATATCGATGGGGTAATAATAGTGATCCTGGCCATATACATCCCCCCCCGCGATGGGAATCTCGATTCTGTATGAGGCCGCTAAGTTTGCCTCACAATTCTCACAAGCTTTGGTGCTCTGCATGGGGGACTTTAATTTGATTAATAACCCAGGACTGGATAGATTCAGCACCCGACAGGTCCCGATCTCCCCTACGATACAAACTAGACTGAGTGCATTCCTACAGGAGGTGGGATGGTGCGACATGTGGCGGTTTTACAACCCAGTACTGAGAGAATATACATGTTATACTCCCGGGAAGAACTCTTTATCTCGAATTGATTACATCTGTGGAAACAAAAGAGTCTGTGCCCATATACAATCGGTATGTCACCTGCCCAGATCAGTATCAGATCACTCCCCGGTATTTGTAGGCATTAAATGGGAAGGATGTAAATCTCGTAAAATGTCACGGAAGATTAACCCTTGGTGGCTTTCACTCTTTGGAACCAATGATAGGATTCCTGATCAGCTCAGGGCATACACTGAGACGAACTCCGTGGAAGAGAATCACTCGGCCTATTGGGATGCGCTTAAGGCGTATTTGAGGGGATGCTGTCACTCCTCTATCTCCTATCTCAAGAAACAGGCGGCCAAAGAGGAGGAGGAATTGGGCACTCAAAATAGAGTGCTCGAACATAGATTCACCTCGGACCCTTCTGAGGAAAACAGATCTCAATGGCTACAGGCTGGGAGGAAATATCTTTTGTACTTGCAAGATAAGGCTAAGAGACATGTCTTCTTCACGAACCAGAGATATTTTGAGCAAGGGAACCGATCTAGTAGTTTACTAGCGTTCTTGGTGCACCAATCCAATAGCTCACCTGCGGTCCTTAAGATTAGAGACCCTAGCGGCGAATCAGTCACTTCCGTCAATGGTATTCTGGAGGTGTTCTTGGACTTCTATAGGAACCTATATGAGTTCAGGCTGACCGTGTCAAGGGAGGAGATCGCTGATTATTTACGAGATCTGGAGTTTCCCAGATTGACTTTGGCCCAGAGATCGGCCTTGGATGAGCCCATTAGTATGGAGGAGATGGTGGAGGCGATGGGAGCCATCAATAGGGGTAGGGCGTCTGGGCCAGACGGACTACCGATTGAGATATTTGAGAAATATCAGGGGGAGCTGGCTCCAGCCCTCCTGGAGACGGTTGAGGCTTCGTTCCGCAGGGGACGGTTGCCTGACTCTTTTTATGAGGCAACCATCGTTCTACTATTGAAACCAGATAAGGACCCATTGGACTGTGTCTCGTACAGACCGATCTCTTTGTTGAACTCTGATTATAAAATTCTTACCAAAATACTAGCAACTAGACTCAACAAAGTGATCTCCTCCATAATACATGAGGATCAGTCTGGATTTATTCCGGGTAGAAGTACCTCGGATAACCTGAGGAGGGCGCAGGTGGTCTTACAGATGGGCACCAAGTTAGAGGAGGATTGGGCTCTGGTCTCACTGGATGCGGCCAAGGCCTTTGACTCTATAGAATGGCCATATCTGCTGGAGGTATTGCGGGCATTTGGTTTCGGCAACGAATTCATTAGATGGATTGAGATTATATATAAAGCTCCATCTGCTAACATTCAGGTGGGTGGCGGGGTGTCGGAAACTTTTCCTTTGGGGAGGGGAACCAGACAGGGATGTCCCCTATCCCCTCTCCTGTTCGCCCTTGCCATGGAACCGTTGGCGGTGCGCATTCGGGCGGACCCAATTTGCCGGGGAGTGAGGCACCGTAAGGGAGATGAATGCTTGTCTCTGTATGCAGACGACCTGCTATTGTTTGCGTCTTATCCGGATTCCTCCATTCCTAGAGCCGTGGAACTAATTGACCGATTCGGGGAGTTCTCGGGTCTGTCAATAAACTGGTCAAAGTCGTACCTCCTCTTTCTGTCTCGGGACAGAGAAGAAACGGCGAACACCCGCATATGTAGGGTTCCAGTAGTGGATCATTTTAAATACCTTGGGATTATACTGGCGGGAAGCCCTTCGGAGAGGATAGCAAGAAATATTGCCCCCCTGTTATCGCACCTCGGGGAGAAATTTAATAGATGGAGCCAACTCCCGCTCTCAGTGGCGGGAAGGATTAACCTCCTTAAAATGATAGTGCAACCAAAGTGTCTTTATATTACCCAGCATGTATTTGTACAGATTCCCCGCTCTTTCTTTCGGTCCCTGGAATCCTTAATGATCACCTTTGTCTGGGGCACATCCAGATCGAAGGTCCAATTGGCCAAATTACAGAGACCCAAAGACATGGGGGGTATGGCCCTTCCTGATCTTTATATATACTACCTGGCCGGACAATTGAAATATCTGGGTCAATGGACACTTCCTGGGGTAAGGGGTTCTCCGGAGGGACTCTTGGCAGAGTTCACAGGTGTGGATCTCCTATGGCCACTATTGACAGATCACAAGAAGGCCCCTGAGGGTCGTGTCCTCCCGATACACAAACTAGGGGCCAGGATCTGGAAAGAGGCTAAAGCCATATTCGGATTTTATGATATACCAACTGAGACCCCCTTATGGGATAACCTGGACCTTCCACACTTTTGTGGGTTGCCGGGGTTTGGTGAATGGAGGAATCGCGGAATAGTCTCCCTGGGATCACTTGTCCGGGATGGTGAACTCCGCCCCTTTGCACAACTGCGTACGGAATTCGATCTGCCGGAATCTCATGGGTTTCAGTATCTTCAGATCAGGCACGCCTTTCGGGCTCAGTTCTCTGGTCGTGGGGTTAGATTCTCTTCCTTTCCAGTCATTGGAATTATTAGATCGCAGGGCCCTGGCGGTCTTATTTCCAAACTATACTCCTCACTTATTCGGGCCAAAGCCATGAACAGTCCTCTTTCTGTCCGGGAGAGGTGGAGTGCCAGGATCTCTAAAATTGATGATGTAGTGTGGGACGACATTGTCGAATCCCACACATTGGTTTCTCCCGCAATTAATAATAGACTGATTCAGTTATATATAATATACCAGAGTTATATCACTCCCCAGAGACTGAAAAAGACGAATAATTTGGTGGGGGTGGGTTGTCCGAGATGCGGGAGAGACGGTGCAGATTTCTGGCACATGATATGGGATTGCCGGGTCATTCTGTCCTATTGGAGTGAGGTTGTAACGACTCTTTCCACCATACTTCAAAAAGCGGTTACTATGTGCCAAATCCTGTGTCTATTTGGGGTGGTAGATGTACACTCCTGGTCCCAAGATGAAAATCTATTAATAAAAAAGGTCCTGTTTCTGGCCCGGAAGGGCATTATACTGAATTGGATGAGCACTCATCCCCCAACTAGAGCCTCTTGGATTGCATTGGTAAATGCTATAATGCCGTTAGAACACTTTGTATATAAGACGAGAGGTTCTTTACATAAATTTGACAAAATATGGGGTAGATGGTTGGGATCGCCTTTGACCGGAGGATCACCCGGTTCCCTGACTGATAACCTACAGGCATTATTATCGCAGTAATAATCGATAATGCTCCAGTGAGGGGAAAGGAGAAAACATGCGATCCATGAAACTCCGTATCAGTGATATGACGAGGTCCCTGAAACCTGGGTTGCACATTCCTTGTTAACATGGGCTTTTTGCCCCAGGATGTATATGCCTCGCGAGCTGACACCTTTTGAAATGTTTACTGTACTAAGGCCATGCTGAAAGCAATAGACGTTGACTTGATTGTTGTTGCTTTCTTACTCTGCTTATTAACCAATTTACAATTATTTTTACGGTACAAATTGCTGATTTATCCTTTGCTGTAATGATTTACTTAACCTTCAATAAAACGAGTTTAAAAAAAAAAAAAAAAAAAAAAGAGCTATTTTCTCCTCTAAATGCCCATACCTAAATCCATGGATCTCCTTTGATTTCCTAATGGCCGCCGCCAGAGGCTCTATTGCAATAGCAAATAGGAGCGGCGATAGTGGGCAGCCCTGCCTTGCTCCCCGGTGCAACTCAAACGCTGAGGAGGTCATACCGTTAACTAACTTTAGCAGTAGGCCAATTATACAACAGCTGCACCCACTTTACAAACCGTGGGCCAAAACCCATATGTTGCAACACTTTCCACAGATACCCCCACTCAACACTATCGAATGCTTTCTGGGCATCTAGCGAAGCGATCACCCTCCGGCCAGGGTTGTCAGGCGGCAACTGTAGATTAAGATATAATCTCCTGATGTTAGCAGCTGTCGACCTATTGGCCATGAACCCTGATTGGTCCATATGTATTAGGTTAGATATAACTCCAGTCAGCCGGTTTGACAACACCTTAGCTAGAAGCTTCACGTCCGCTGTTAATAACGAGATTGGTCTATATGAGTCTGGAAGCCTCGGATTTTTATCCTCCTTAGGAATTACTACTATTATTGCTTCTCTCATAGATTCAGGCAATACACCCTCTCCCTCCGCCACCTCAAAGACTTTCAATAGTTTGGGTAATAGGATTTCTTCTGTTTATAAATTTCAACTGGTAGCCCGTCTGCAACCGGTGCCTTGTCATTGCCCATGCCATGCAGAGCGCCCTCCAGTTCATCAATAGTAATAGGTGACTCCAGTTTATCTCTATCCGCCACAGACAACACCGGAAGCTCACCTCGCTCAAGAAATGAGTCCACCTCTTCCACCCTCATCTCTCTGCTAGAAGAATATAGCATGCGATAGAAATCTTTAAAGACCCCAAGGATCTCCTCAACCTCAGTGACCTGTGTCCCCTCCACTGTGTCCATACCATGCACAATGCACAATGAACTACTCCTTTGAGCTGCAGCCATGACCGATAATAGATGACCAACTTTTTCTCCCTCCTCATAAAAATGCAATTTTTGGAATGCCTGCTTCCTTACTGCCTTCTCCAAAAGCATCTTATTAACCTGTTCGTGCGCCTGCCTAAGATTTTGCTTCGCGTCCGTAGTTTTTTTCCGAATTGCTTCAAGCTCTGCCTTATCTAAGGCCTCCAGGCCATCTTTCTCATCCAGCCTCCTCTGTGTTTTACGTTTACAGATATCCCTGAACAGGAGCCCCCTTAGGTATGCCTTCATCGCATCCCATACCACCATGGGACCAGTGCTACCCTCGTTGTGGATAAAGAATTCCCCGAGATCCCGTTCTATATTCCCCATATTAATATGACAGATCCATGCTGGATGAAGCTTCCACTCTCCCCTCCTTCCACCTGTCAGGATCCCCCGTCGTATGGACACTAGAATCGGGCTATGATCTGAAATCACTCTTGTCAGATATTGCACGTCGCCTATCATTACATCCATCAGATCACTAGCTAGAGCCATGTCAATGCGGGACAGAGTGTTATGCGAAGCCGAATAACAAGAGAAGCAGGATACCCTCCCATTCCTCACTCGCCAGGCATCCACCATTCCAAGTTCCCCAATAAGAGTGCCAAACAAAGTCATCCAACTATCCTGGATACCTGGAGGTCTACTACTCCTATCCCAGTACAGATTCATCACACTATTGAAGTCCCCCACCAGTAAAAAAAGGGATTACTCCCCCCTTCTCAGAGAACTCTCTTATCTCCCTTAGTTTGGTGCACATATATGGAGGTGGTATATATATTGCAGCTATACACATGAGTCTGCCAAATATTTTACACTTGACGGCCACACACTGTCCCTCTTTATCCACATACACTTCTATCTCTTCATATTGCACAGAGTTATGGATCAGCAGTGATACACCCCTTATATAGTTGGAAAAGGTGGAATGATAGGCCTTCTGCACCCATCTCCTATTTAAAACATGCGTTGTCTCCTTTGTTAGATGCGTTTCTAGTAGACATATTACTGACGGGTTCTGGTCTTGAACATATTTAATTATTGCCGCTCTCCTAGACCTATCTGATAACCCTCTAATATTCCAACTCAACACCTTAATTCTATCCCCCATTATCCCACCCAGTAAAACCATCAAACCTTGTAGTATCTCCCCATGCTGCCTCTACCCTACCCCTTTCCCCCCTCCCCCACTGCCTCCCACCACTTCCTGTTTTTGAGTACTCCCGTGAAGCATCGGGTTTTCCAAACCTGGTCCATAATCCCTATTAAATTACCCCTACCTCCCTCGCCTTCCCCTCTTAGACACATTTTAAAACTCGTTCCTTTTCCAACAATTCTCCACTCCCACCCTTTCTATGTATAATCATATTCCACTCAACCAATATAACAGTAAAATGGCGAACAGTAATTAAACTGGAATCTCAAATTGTAAACACCACCACCGCGCCTAATTAGGCAGTCCTCATGTCCTGGGAAGCTCACATCAAACCCTTCGCATTCCCCCTGCATACTACCTCAATCTCAAAGGGAAGGAGGAAAAAAAAAAGGGAGAAAAGAAAGAAAAAACAAGAAGGGTCCCCTGTAAGCTCCTAAGGATGTCGTAGAGTCTCAGCCGGCCTTCTCCAGCACACTGCAGATTCAGACAGTCAGCTCATTCCTTCAAACGAATCCGCTTTTTGTTTGCGTCCAACCACTGCATGGCTTCCTCCGGAGTTGTAAAAAAGTACACCCGCTCCAACGCCGTCACTCTTAGCTTTGCCGGGAACATCATTGAGTATTGCACCCCAATCTCTTGCAGGCGCCTCTTTACTCCTGTAAAAGTCATACGTAGCTTTTGAACAGAAATGTCCGGGTATATGGAAATTCTCTGGCCGTCAATCATAAGATCCTCCATGTCTCTTGCCTTTCGCAGTATAGTGTCCCTGTCCCTGTAGTTGAGGAGCTTGGATAGCATAGTGCGAGGGCCCCTGCCTGCTGGTTGTGGCTGCATCGGGACTCTGTGTGCACGTTCCACGGCATAGAGCTTGGATAAGACATTAGCACCAATTTTCCCCCTGAGCCAGTCTTCTACATATTCAGTGGAGTTTCTTCCTTCCGCTTTCTCAGGGATGCCGACAATCCGGATGTTATTCCTTCTAGAGCGATTCTCTAAATCATCATTTTTTGCCATGATTTCAGCTATCTGCTGTGCAAATGTTTTTTCAGACTTTTGTAGTTTTGTAATATGATCCTCTGTTATCCCCACTCTTTCCTCCACAGCTCCTGTTCTCAGGTCTGCTTTTTTGAGGTCTTAATGCCAGCAACCTCTGCCTGTAATCCCTTAACTTGCTTTGTCAGGGTAGTCAGAGCTTCTTTACAAAAAGACACCACTGCAAAAATGTCCTTTAAAGTGAGGTTTTCTGGAGACTCCTCTGCACTATGTGCTTTCTCCACTTCTCCTGTATTATCTTGCTGCTTTTCACCATCCCCCATCTCATCAGAGCTGGCATTGTCTTCCCCCTCCTTTCCTTTCTCACCTCTGTTATCTATATGCTGACGTGATTTCTCTGGAGTCCAGGCAAACGTCTCCAGCCTTGCTGCGACCTGCATCCTCTGCTGACAGGCTGCATTAACTTTCTCAGCTTCCTGCCTTATCATGGCACCATCTTGAGAGCTAGGGACTTTCTCGCCTCCATTATCTTTTTGCCTGTGACGGACCATGGCACCGCTCTGCATCCACCAGACTCACCGCAGACAAGTCCTCACCACCGTATCTTCCTGACATCCGGCTGAGGCAGTGATAACAGCGGTGTTCAGGTATTTATCATGGGTGTTTGCAGGAGAGCTCCACAGACACGTCTCCTCACATTGCCGTCCAGGCCACGCCCCCTCCTGCTCCCTCTTGACCAGCTACAATCTGGCTTCCGACCACATCACTACTGAAACTGCCCTAACCAAAGTCACCAATGATCTACTAACCGCCAAAGCCAAGTGACACTACTCTATCCTCCTCCTCCTGGACCTGTCCTCTGCCTTCGACACAGTAGACTATTCTTTCCTACTACAGATTCTCTCATCTCTGGGCATCACAAACTTGGTCCTATCTTGGATCTCCTCATACCTAACCGACCAAACTTTCAGCGTCTCCCACTCTCACACCTCTTCCTCATCTCGCCGTCTATCCGTCGGTGTCCCTCAAGGCGCAGTTCTTGGACCCCTACTGTACTCCATCTACACCTTCGGCCTCGGACACCTCATAGAGTCCCACGGCTTTCAGTATCATCTCTATGCCGATGACACACAGATCTACCTCTCTGCACCTGACATTACCTCTCTACTAACCAAAATTCCACAATGTCTGTCTATTTCATCCTTCTCTGCGCGATTCCTAAAGCTTAACATGGACAAAAAAAGAGTTCATTGTCTTTCCTCCTCCTCACTCATCTCCTCCAACAAGCCTTTCCATCAAACTTGATGGTTGCTCACTCTCCCCAGTTTCACAAGCTCGTTGCCGTGGAGTAACCCTCGACTCTGCTCTCGCCTTCAAGCCACACATCCAAGCCCCCTTCACCTCATGCAGACTACAGCTCAAAAATATCTCCCGGATCCGTGCTTTCCTTAACCAAGAATCAGCAAAAACATTAGTGCATGCCCTCATCTCCCGCCTCGACTACTGCAACCTCCTGCTCTCTGACCTCCCTTCCAATACTCTTGCACCCCTCCAATCTATTCTAAACTCTGTGACCCGCTTAATCCACCTCTCCCCTCGCTATTCCCCAGCCTCGCCACTCTGCCAATCCCTTCACTGGCTTCCCATCACCCAACGACTCCAGTTCAAAACATTAACCATTACATACAAAGCCATCCACAACCTGTCTCCTCCTTACATCTGTGACCTAGTCTCCCGGTACCTACCTGCACGCAACCTCAGATCCTCACAAGATGTCCTTCTCTACTCCTCTCTTATCTCCTCTTCCCAGAATCACATACAAGATTTCTCCCATGCCTCCCCCATACTCTGGAACGCGCTACCTCAGCATATCAGACTCCCCCCTACTGTGGAAAGCTTCAAGAGGAACCTCAAAATCCATCTCTTCCAACAAGCCTACAACTTACAATAACCCTCAGTCCAGCACACCACTGCGCAACCAGCTCTGACCTCACCTATTGTACCATCACCCATTCCCTGTAGACTGTGAGCCCTCACGGGCAGGGTCCTCTCTCCTCCTATTCCAGGCTGTTTTGTACTGTTAATGATTGTTGTACATATACCCTCTTTCACTTGTAAAGCGCCATGGAATAAATGGCGCTATAATAATAAATAATATTAATAATAAACCTTTTATTTTTCTCTAGTCACCCTCCACTCTCCGCCCTAATAGGGACAGGAAACACAAAGAGGTTAAATAACTCCTCCCCATCTCCAGTGTTGTTTACTGTCCCTATGGGGCATGAAGAGGTTATCTGCGGTGCTTCCGTGGCCGGTGATGAGAACACCGCATACATACTTCCTTATCAACCGGGCAGCTGAGGTCTTAACCTGCTTCCTCCTCCAGATTCGGGATCTGCCTGCGCCTCCAGCACCTCTTGGAGGTAAAATGGAGCAGGCTGACTCGCCGGGGGCCTCCCTGAGTTCTGCGGCACTTCCTCCTCTCACGCGCGGTGGCTATCGGGCGCTCCTTGCCAGCATCACTTCCGGATTTCATGCGTTCCACTGTGGAACACACGCTCGATCACAGCCCCTTGGCAGTAAACCAGGCACTCGCCCCGTTAGGTGGTCCGTGCCCCCCCCCCGACCGATGGAGGAGGTGGAGTCACCCACACAGTGGGAAGCCTGGATATCATCCGGACTGCATAAAGATCCCAGTGAGCGCACTCTCCAGGCTGAACTGAGGATGGAGGGCGATCGCTCTACCCACTCTGCTTCTGTGGAGCCCAGCACAGCCCCCGGTTCAGTGAGTATACACCAACTTGGGGGAAGGACGGGGGAGACAAGAATGTGGATCGCCATTTTTTTTTTTTTCCTTGTCTTCCTTCCCTAAGCGCGCGCGTGTAGTGGGGCGGGCCAGCATGTCAGCCAATCCCAGACACACACACAGCTAAGTGGACTTTTAGCCAGAGAAGCAACGGCATGTGTGATAGGATGTCCATGTCACATGTCCCTGCATTATAAAAACGAGTATCTGCCCGTCCGGACGCCATTATCTCTTCTGCGTCCTTGGTGTCAGTCACCGCTGGCGCAGCTCCTATCTCCGATACTGCTGTGTACGCTCTATACACAGCGCTGTACAGAATAGGGATAGCACTTTCTATCAGTCCTTTTAAGGGCTAATACCGGCAGGGTCAGAGCCATAGGTGACATGTCCGTGAAAACAGAGTTTAACAGCTACACAAGATGACAGCGTCTGTGTAGCTAAGGTCAGGGATTTCCTCGCTGCATTTCCCCATTAGGAGGGATAGAAAGGCAGGCTTCCTTTCCTCTACCCAGAGACCCACAACCCTGCCACTGTACCCTCCTGCCCTTTGCACACTCAAACTCATTGTTACTAAGCCATTATACTAGCAAACACTGAGTGAACTTAGTGGCATCCTAAACGTGGCTGTTGGACTTCTGTATTGTCCCACTAGTGCAAAGATATTTGCAGCACGTCTGCCTGCATTGCACACTCAAACTCATTGTTACTAAGACATTATACTAGCAAACACTGAGTGAACTTAGTGGCATACAAGAACTGGCTGTTGTACTCCATTAGTGCCTCACTGGTGCAAATCTATGTGCAGCACCTCTGCATGACACCCTCCTGCTCTGTTTTTAATAAGCTATAATGATAGCAAAAAATGCTGCCATTTAGTGGCATACAAGAACTGGCTGTTGTACTCCATTAGTGCCCCACTGGTGCAAATCTATGTGCAGCACCTCTGCATAACACCCTCCTGCTCTGTTTTTAATAAGCTATAATGATAGCAAAAAATGCTGCCATTTAGTGGCATACAAGAACTGGCTGTTGGACTTCTGTATTGTCCCACTAGTGCAAAGATATTGCAGCACGTCTGCCTGCATTGCACACTCAAACTCATTGTTACTAAGACATTATAATACCAAAAATTGAGTAAACTTAGTGGCATACAAGAAGTGGCTGTTGTACTCCATTAGTGCCCCACTGGTGCAAATCTATGTGCAGCACCTCTGCATAACACCCTCCTGCTCTGTTTTTAATAAGCTATAATGATAGCAAAAAATGCTGCCATTTAGTGGCATACAAGAAGTGACTGTTGGACTTCCATTAGTGTCCCATTGGTGCAAATCTATTTGCAGCACCTCTGCATGACACCCTCATGCACATTTTGCTACGCTAATGTTATAGCAAACTCAGGGAATTCATTGCTGCATTTGATAATTCGGAGGGATAGAAAGTGAGGCTTCCTTTATCTTTTCCTTCTGTTCATAGACAGCATCTCCAAGTCCACACCCGAAGAGCAATTTCTCCTCCACGTCTAAGTGTGGAGAGGCAGCTAGTGCGCATGCGTGTGCCGATTTACCCCAGCCGCAGCCTAACTACAGTGTTTCGCCTAGTGAGTATGCTCAGCCTGACTGTGCCATTCCTGAGGCTAAGTCTTCATTTCGGGATACAGCGCATGCTCCCACACTTAGTGTGAAAAGCCTCTTTGCACAGGTACTTGCATTCCGTGCCGGGTCTAAGTCCTGTGTTGTGCCTAGACACCATGCTAAAGCTGATAGTCTTTTTTCGGAGACTGTATTTCATGCTACTGAGCATGCTCAGGCACTTACTGCATCAGAGACTAGGTCCGGTAATGAACTCTTTGGCACTGCCCCTGATGTGGGGGACCCATATAGACCACAGGGCATCAGATGTCCTGACGATGTGGCCAGGCCACTCCCAAATGGCTTACAGAGGCCCACCCTTATGACTTGTCACCTCATTATTGATGGTCAGACGATGACTGGTGAGGTGTTTGTGTCGTGGCAGCCATGAGGTCATTATTGAAGTTGCGGTTCCAAATAGAACGCTAGTTATGCCACTCATGATGTGTCACTCTGCTTTTGTCTTCAGGAGGTGCATTGTGGTCCACCCTAGTTTGGGGCGGACCCAGGTTATAAAACGGGCTGGAGCCAACAAGGAGGTGCGCAGTCTTCTATTATTCTCCGAAAGAGCACACCTCCATGTGTTGAACCCATTGCGGCTTTAGGCCAGAGGTAGGCAGTGATAGGGCGTCGATGCAGGCCGCCACCACAGTTGGTAACGCAGAACGGTTAAGACCAGCTCCTGTACTACAAGTCCTGCTTGTGCAGCTCAGTGGCATTAACAGGCCTGCTGCTGCTGATGCGCCTGCTGTCCACAGGTGTGGCCCCAATGCACACGGTCAGCATACTCAATGGCCCCTGTGATGTTAAAGGGAACCAATCATCAGGATTTTCGTGTATAAGCTGCAGCCAGTGCAGTACTGGCACTATCATGCACAGTGTGTACATACCATTGGGGTGCAGCTCGGGTGTTTAGGCAGTGAAATTCATCTTTATAAAGTTTGAAATTTCGTGCACTTTTTGATTGACGTGTGCACCTCTCTGTTAATGTCCGGGCGGGTTATGCAGGAGTTCCCCGCCCCCCCACCAGCCTGTTCCTCCCTCTCTCCTGATGTCCGGGCGGGTTATGCACGTGTTCCCCGCCCCCCCGCGCCGCCTGTTCCTCCCTCCCTCCCTCTGGCTGTATGTAAATATCTAATCTTCAGAAACATGGCGCCGGAGTGGGCCTCTGCGCACAGCGCTTATCTCCGGCGCCATGTTTCTGAAGCCCGCATCACACAGCTTGGTGTTAGAGGGCGGCGCATGCGCCCTCGCTCCTTCAGATCCCGTTGTGACCGCAGGAGCGAGCGCGATCACAACAGGACTGCAGAACAGCTGACCAGAGGACGCGATTACCTGCTGCTCCTGTATCGTGCCGCCCCAGGACACCGGGCCAACACACCAGCCGGTGTGACATCGCTGTGGCGCCGCCCTCTCAGACACCAACTTGTGTAATGCGGGGGCTTCAGAAACATGGCGCCGGAGATAAGCGCTATGCGCAGAGGCCCACTCCGGCGCCATGTTTCTGAAGATTAGATATTTACATACAGCCAGAGGGAGGGAGGAAGGAACAGGCAGCGCGGGGGGCGGGGAACACGTGCATAACCCGCCCGGACATCAGGAGAGAGGGAGGAACAGGCTGGTGGGGGGGCGGGGAACTCCTGCATAACCCGCCCGGACATTAGCAGAGAGGTGCACACGTCAATCAAAAAGTGCACGAAATTTCAAACTTTATAAAGTTGTATTTCACTGACTAAACACCCGAGCTTCCCCCTGATGGTATATACACACTGTGCCTGATAGTGCCAGTACTGCACTGGCTGCAGCTTATACACGAAAATCCTGATGATTGGTTCCCTTTAACAGGGAATTCCTGGGCTGAGTGGGCGTGTGGACCCTGTGACGCTAACAGGGCTCCCAGTCTCCAGATCCCAGTGGCGTCTAACTCGGTTCAGGCTACTATTAGTTTCATAGCCACACAGATCTGTATCCTCCACCTAACCTTCCAGTTGCCAACCTCTCCTTTTCCATCTGGGAGCACGGTGGACATTGACTGCTGATAGGGATATATACCTTTCTCTTTCTTTTCTTATTAATTTTCGTTATATAGCAGTAACATAGTATATACCACCTTATCCAAATCTGCCAGTCCCACCATAACAGATGGTGTTTCTTCATCAAATGTTACTTTTGCTTAACCACCAAACCCACGGACAAAAACTTTTTTCCCCTTTCCAACACAACTGTTCCCCTTTCCACCAGCATCTGTCCTTTTTCAACTCATTTGGTATATGACCAAAAGTGCAACTCTGCAGGGACACCGTACTCAATGCCATCTCAGCACAGCAGCCAGCCCTCGGTCCCTCAGATGTGGACAAGTAAAAGACCATTTCCTCCTATCCATGACAAAGCGTTGAGATTCACTCTGTGCAGCACTGGTGTTTACTGGAAAAGCAGATCTAAGAATCCGTACCACCTTCTGCAGATACTCCTGTATATGTGCGTCCTTTTTATGGCAGGAATTATTTCGCCAAATTTTGTCTTGTACCAGGGATCTAACAGTGTGGCAACCCAGTAGTTAGCATTACTTCGAATTCGTACAATCCGAGGGTCATGTTGTAGGTAGTGCAGAAAGAAGGCGCTCATGTGTCTTGTGCATCCAGGAGGACCAAGTCCTTGGTGTGTTGGTGGCAGAGAGGTGAGAATCGTGCTTCCTTCCTCTGCCCTCTCCCCCCAACCTCGCACAACCGAAATGTGAGCAAGCTCTCACTCATCTGCTGAGTCTTCCATGCCCATCGCCAGTTCGTCCTCCATTTCTTCATGGGTTCCTGCACCTTCCTCAACAATTTTTGCTGATACTATGCGCCCTTGTTAATCCCTCTCCCCCACCATGACTGCCGCCTAGGTGCCGCTCACCGTCTGGACCTTGTAGATCTTATTGTCCCTTCTGCATATGACTCCTCCTGTACTTCCTCCCCTTCCTCTTGGACCAACACCTGACTCCGAATAATGCTTACAGTGTGCTCCATCTTGTAGATGACTAGAATTGTCACGCTGAGAATGGCATCGCCAGTGCAAAACATCTTCGTCGACATTTGTAAACTGTGTAGAAGGGTGCATAGGTCCTTGATCTGATACTACTCCAGCAGCGTGATCTGCACCACCTCTGGATCAAGTTAGCCCAGGGTATACGTCAGACCGTATTTCAGCAGGGCTCTGCGGTGCTGCCACAGACGCTGCAACATGTGCAGATTCCAATTCCTGCGTGTTGGAACATCGCATTTCCGGCGTTTAACCGCCAGACCCTAAGACTTCAGGAGCGATGAAAGTTGTTGAGCTGCTGGGTGCGAAGGATGAAAGTGAGCACATAGCAGCGTGCCTGCTGCACAAGGCCATGTAGGCCGGGATGGTATTTTAAAAATTGCTGGAGAATCAGAATCAACACGTGAGCCATACAAGGCACGTGTGTCATTTTGCCCTGCCGAAGGGCCGCAGACAGGTTTGCATCATTTCCGCACACGGCTGTTAAGTCACCAACGTAGTCCACTCAATCAATTTGTACTCCGGTCGCCAGGTGACTACGTGTTCCTTTCGTGCATAGTGCTGATGATGGGAAAGGAGTCGATGCCAGCGGCGCAGGTGGACGCAGGTTATGGTCACCCACTGGGTTGCGTTACCTTGACAGATACAGAACCACAGGCTGAATGTAGGTGGTGGGTATCTCACAGATGAAGTACCATCATTCAGCTACAACCAATGGGAAGACACCACACCCTTTTTTAGGCCCCTCCTGTCTGCAGACCACTGCCAGACAAAGCTATGAACCTCTTGTTACTGTTACCCCCACTTCAGTTTTATGATTTTGTGTGCTTGTTACCTGACTACTTTTCCTGCTTGCTGTTTATGTACCTCGTTGGCCGATCTGCATTTCACCTCTGCTTGTTTTCTGATTAATATAGAAAATAGTTCTGGCACACTCAAAGGATATATGGAAAGAGAGACTCTTGAAATGCTTGAAAAGTTTTATTTGTGCATAAGTCAAAAAAATTTTTTGAGTTGATAATTCGTCCAACGTTTCGACCATTACATTGAAGGTCTTTATCAAGGACAGAGTTTATCTAGTATAATAGAAACATGTGTACAATTAGTGCATAATACAAACATATAATAATGTAGTATTTTAGACAGAAAGAAATAGTCTGTAATTACAGACCCTCTGAACGTATCAAATAGCACATAATAAAATAAGAGTACATATGTGCACATCGAATCCATGCATATACAATATAAAGAAAACCCATCATAGGAAAACACATACAAATGAAGACATAGTTCAATGAATGGAATAGAAGAAGGCAGTAGTAACACGCACCTATATGAACAAATGTGCAGTGTATGTTCTATAGTATGTGGACATCATCATAGGGTCAGGACGGACAAAATTAAATCCTATGCAGGAGATAGAGTCAAATGAGTATTACATACAAAACGTACATACATGCAAGTGATATGAGAAAGACATTCATTTTTCAAAAAAATTCCCACAGGAACTGAACACAATGAAATTTACATATATTCAAATGTTTTTCTCTCTAAATACCTTATGCACTGAAGGGGATAGGTAAGTTAATGGTAGAGACCGTTTTCAATAAAATGAAAATGTCGTGGAATATAGGCAATTCTAGATGCAAATAGGTATAAACGTACATATTAGAGTAATACACAAGATATCGGGGACTACACGTATTGTGACAGATGGAAATTAAAAAATCAACATGAAGAAAATAGTCTACCTGGAAAAGTGAGTGGTTGTCAAAGGTAGGTACCCTAGGGACTAGGGGGGGGAGTTCTCATGTTCCCTTCACTGTTGGTTATTCAATTGCCTCAGAAGAACAGGAAATGTTCTGAGCAAAAGAGGCATATATATTTGCATCAAAATAATGTTTTTTGAAAAAAAACACACACATAGAGAGAAGGAGAGGATATACAGAATGATACACGTGTACCAAATGTCATATAATGCGAAGGCAAACCACCTGGAGTGCAGAAGCAGTATTCTGATACTTTACTGTGAAAATTCTTAGTGACCACAGCATGTCATGAATACTATGAGCAAAATAAACGAAAATCAGTGGTTACAGTCAGGGTAAGAAAACCAGTATAAGGTACAGGTGATATGGTGGATAAATTATCCATATTACCTTAGTGTTATTCAGGAAGAAATCTATAAATATATAATTAGAGACTGGACCACCCGAGTCTTATGGGGTTCTATAGGAGATCCTATTTGGAAAGTATATGATAAACGTTATTAGATCCTATATAGGAGATATTGGCAACAGGCTGGTATGAGCACATACCTGTAGGTATTAGAGCCTGGAAGTGGTGGACAAGCCATAAATCTAAATGAGATAAATGAAAGCCGTAAATCTAAATGAGATAAATGAAAACATGAGTGATCAGATCTATAGCGCCATAAGGCCCTCAGGTGAGAGTTACACATACCTTGCATTGGTGGTATAGGCCCCAGGGAGGTGTGCATCGTGCGGTGGTGGCGTGTTCTTATATAGTGGGAGCAGAGTGGCGTCCACCGTCCTACTTCCTGGACGGTGGAACGCAGTGTGGGCTGGTGGAGCGCACGCCGCGCATGCGCAGTACAGTGTAGCGTACTGCGCATGCGCGAGGAGCGCAACCATAGACGGATGAAAGGGGGCGTAACTATGAGTATGTGTGGGTCCATAGAGAGTGGAGATTGGCCCGTGGATCGCACCGAGCACGCGCACGGCGCCAGTTAATAGCACAGTGCATGCGCCGGGCACGGAGCACGGGCCAAGGTGGAAGACAGTGGCATATTAGGGTGGGAGTGTGTGTGACCCCTGTAATATGAACTGGCCTGTGGACTGCACGCAGCCAATGTGCAGTGCCAGGCTATTTGCTCAACGCACCAGCCGGGCACAGGGCACAGGTCAAGAGGTCATACATAGTGGCATAAAATGTATGTGATCACAGTGAATAGGGAGTCACAGAGTGCTGGCCTGTTGACTGTATGCAGCGCGCGCGTACGGTGCCAGGCTATTTGCACCACGCACGAGCCGGGCACAGAGCACAGGTCAGGGTATATAATGACCAGGACAATATGGACAGTGATGTAAACACATACTACACAGTGCACATAACCAGAGTATCAAGTGATGGTCCATTGAAGTGAGCGTGACACGTAGCTGTGGTGATGACTGATGATAGGTGCATGGGTAGTGGAAGTTTCAAGTGGAGGGTAGAGCCTGGAAGAAAGAAAATATAATCAGGGAAGGAAAATGAATATTCCATTATGAACACTGGAATTGTTACGGTTGCTGCGAGCACTGGAGACTATGTCCAGATTTCTTGCTACTGCACATGTGCGAGCGCTGGAGACTAAGTCCAGATTTCTTGCTACTGCACATGTGCGAGCGCTGGAGACTAAGTCCAGATTTCTTGCTACTGCACATGTGCGAGCGCCGGAGACTAAGTCCAATCTTGGAGCCATTGCACATGTGCGGGTGACATCATCGCTGACACGAGGTCACATGTCTCTGACACCTTCTATGCCGATTGGTCGCTGGTCATGTGCTTGTGACGGCTTGCTCGGTGATAGGCCAGCATGACGTCACTCCTGTCGTTCTGGCAGCGGATTGGCTCTGGTGTCCTCCATCTTGGATGAGGCACAGAGTCTATATAAGACCCTGACACACGCCGCATGGTGCTCAGTCCTCTTGGTTCATGCATATGAGTAGACGCTCTGTGCGCGTTCCTCTAGGCATTCCTCTGTCTATGCTAGGTGAGCGCTACCGGCAGGGTAGCGTTCTTATACCTTACAGCTTCGGCTGCTGTCCGTATCCTTACCTCTTAGGGGAGCGGACATAGGCAGGTGCCTGAGGCACATGGTCTGGCTGGGCCTTGTGATTCTACTCGTAGGTGGACGTTGCCGCTAGGGTAACGTTCCTTATACTGCGTCTGGCAGTTGTTCGTATCCTCGCACACTAGGGGAGCGAACAGAGGTAGGAGCTTTGTGCGGCTTACGCTGCTGTTCGTCTCTTTTGCACCACTAGAAGAGCGGACCTAGGCAGGTGCCATATCTAGTGGTTCGTGTCCTCGCACACTAGTGGAGCGAACGCAGGTAGGAGCTTTGTGCGGCTTACGCTGCTGTTCGTCTATTTTGCACCACTAGAAGAGCGGACCTAGGTAGGTGCCATTTTGCACACATTGCATTTGTCTCTGTGATTATTAACAGAGATCATTCCACACACCCTCCAAGTAAGGGAGGAATTGCTTTACTTACTTATTATATCCTTCTGTGAGTTAACAGAGGTATTGCACTCTGCCATAGTCTGCAGCAGAGTCTTTGCACGGTGGACCCTGACTGTCTGATACTCCTTTAGGTTCTTATCAGATAGCCCCCCGTAACAGGAATGATGTTATTACTTATCCTTATACTGGGTTTTAACAATCCAACACATGCATTTGAAGAGTATTAAGATTGACTGTATGGAGGCTGGAGAGTAACCGAAATCGAACAATATTAACTGTTGTTGTAAAAAGACAAACACAGTAAGACCAATGAACAGACATATCGACGTGACCTGTCATGCAATGAAAAAATTGTTATATGCACATGTCATGCTCCCTATTGAGACCTCTCGGTTCCAGTGTGTTAAGGGTGAATATCCAATAAGACTCCCTTTCCTTGAGGGTGCGTATTCTGTTGCCTCCCCTTCTAGAGGGCGGTACATGTTCCAATACCTGATATTTCAATTGAGCAATAGTGTGACCCTGTGTGATGAAATGATAAGGAATAGGGAGCATGATCTGTCTACATCTGATGGTAGATTTATGCTTGCTAATGCGGTCTCGGACATGTTGGGTGGTCTCCCCAACATATCCGAGACCGCAGGGACACTTGATCAGGTAGACTACAAACGAGGATTCACAAGTGAAAAACCCATGTATGGGAAAAATGCGTCCGGACAAAGGATGGGTGAAAGTGTCTCCCTTGGTGAGGTTGTTGCACTGCACACAATGGTGACAAGGAAAATTGCCTTTTTTAGGAGTGCCAAGAAAAGTCTGCCTTTGCGTAGTCTTATTGGAACCTATGTCTCCCCTAACAAAATTATCATGGAGATTCCGGGGTCTCTTGTTACAGAACAAAGGGGGTGCACTGAATTCGCTTACCTCTGGATAAGCTTTGCTCAACAGTGGCCAATGTTTGCATATTATACTCCTAATGAGGGGAGAGAAAGGATGGTAGGTATTGATGCATGAAATACGCGGGGTGTTCTTATTGTTATTGGGCCTTGGGGAAAATTTCCTATTCGCAATATCCATTGGATACCCCCTTTGGAGGAACTTCATACTCATTTCAGAGGCCCTTATATCACGTTGTGCGGGATCAGATACGATGCGTGCCACACGTTGGTGCTGGGAAATGGGAAGTCCTTGTTTCGTATGCCTGGGGTGACAGCTCGTATAGTGTAAAAGACTGTTGCGGTCAGTTGGTTTCACATATAAGTCCGTACTGAGGATACCGTCAGATGATATAACCATGGTATCAAGAAAACTAATGTTATGGGTATCGAATTGAATGGAAAAAGTAAGACCTGGTCTAAAGGAATTAATTTCAGTGTGAAACCGGGATAAAGATGTGGTGTCACCCCGCCAAATCATAAAAATATCGTCGATATATCTCTTCCATGTAACCGAATGTTCTGACCATAGTGGGTGGTTATAGATGTGAAGTTCTTCAAAATGAGCCATAAAAATGTTGGCGTAAGGGGGTGCTAAGTTTGAACCCATTGCGGTCCCCCGTTTTTGCAAATAAAATTGGTCCTGGAACAGAAAAAAATTATTTTCTAGAACCAGTTGGAGCAGGTCAATGCAGAACTGATTTTGTGAGGCAGAGTAAGAACTATGTTTGTCTAAGAACCAGCGCACGGCCTGAATGCCATCAAGATGTAGAATGCTTGTATAGAGACTATTGACGTCCAAGGATACCAAGAGGCAATCTGATGGCAATGACTTAATAGACTGTAGTTGTGTCAAAAAGTCAGTAGTATCCTTAAGATACGATCTGATATTCGGTATGAGAGGGGTAAGGATTCTTTCGACAGTAATTGCGAGGGGCGATAGTACGGACTCCGTCGAGGCCACAATTGGACGACCCGGAGGTTGGCTCATATTTTTATGAACCTTGGGCAGGGTATAAAACACCGGTGTTATGGGGTGAGTTTTAATAAGATAATCAGCTAATTTCTGGTCTATGGTATTGTTAGCTGAATAAATGTCGACTATCCGTTTAATGAGACCCTATATATGAAAAGTGGGGTCTCGTGGAATGGGTGAATAGGTGTTAGTGTCACTAAGTTGACCCAAAATTTCATCAATGTAGTATTTTTTGTTCAATACCACAATCTCCCCACCCTTGTCTGCCGGTTTAATAATGATATTGGGATTACTTTTTAGATCCTGTATCGCCCGGCTTTCCTCTAAGGTAACATTACGTTTAATCCTAAAATTACCCTCACCAACCATTTTCAATGTGTGGTTGATATCTCTGGAGACCAGGGAAACGTAAGTCTCGATGGGATGATACGTCTTAGGGGGATTGAAGGAACTCGGAATTCCCAAATCCAATTGTTTTAACCGAAACATAGTGTCGGATTCACTGGGAGTAGCGTCGACCGGTGTAAACCTGTCAGTACTAAAATGAGCTTTTAATCTCAAGGTCCTAAAAAACCTCCTCATTTCTTGGTCTAATACAAATGTGTCGAGAGGTGGGGTGGGACAAAATGATAACCCCTTTTGCAGTACCTGAGATTCAGTTACAGACAAGTTATAAGATGAAATGTTGTATACTAGATTGGTACCTGTGATCTGGTCTGCACGTGATATGTTGATGTGGTCCCGGTGGCCCCTCTTACTACGCCTCGTTTTCCTCTTTGGTTTGAACGCTGTCCTAAAAAACGGGATTGTCGTGAGGTGTATTGTTCCGTGTCAGATCCGGATGATGTTGAGTAACGGTTGTAGGACACAGGTCGCCTTGGGAAGTCATCCACGAATTGCCAGCGGTAAACCCGATTTTTGGAGTAGTCCTCCTGATCTCTCACAAATTTCGACCTCTTGCGTTCTTGTAGAGTCTTGCTGAAATCAGCTATAATAGCCTTGGTTTTGGAATGAATCTTCTCCCACTCGGCACTGGGAATAGTGTTCTGAAGTTGCTGTTCAATCGAATTGATGTTCTGTCCCAGGTCCTCAATTTCTTTTTGTAAGAACTCAATTGTCAAAATTATAATGTCCATGGAACATTTATTAATTATGCTTTCAAATTTCGTACAGTAATCCGGTTTGTCGGAAAAAAGAGTCGGTTTCAGCGACACTCGCAAGCCTCTAGGGATTCGTTGTACTCTATGATACTCCGCTAGCGTAGCACAATGTAATTCCAGCGCAGTATGCCTTCTTAGTTCTTTCTCATAATCTCTGGAACGTACCTCTTCAGTGGGTACTGATAGAAATGTATTAGGTATGGTTACCTTAGACAGTATACTACTGACCTCCTCCGCATCATAGGAGAAAGTAGTAAACGACATGTGGACTGATGGGCAAAAAATAGCTGGAGCTCAGGTAAAAAACAAAGTCATTGTAAAGCGATTATTCCTGGCTCACTGCATACAATAATATAGTAGGTGCTCAGAAAAATAGTAGTCCAATATAGAAAATAGTTCTGGCACACTCAAAGGATATATGGAAAGAGAGACTCTTGAAATGCTTGAAAAGTTTTATTTGTGCATAAGTCAAAAAAATTTTTTGGGTTGATAATTCGTCCAACGTTTCGACCATTACATTGAAGGTCTTTATCAAGGACAGAGTTCTATATTTTCTATATTGGACTACTATTTTTCTGAGCACCTACTATATTATTGTATGCAGTGAGCCAGGAATAATCGCTTTACACTGTTCTCTGATTAAGTCCTGGCCATCCCATTCTGTTCCTATTCCTCAATTAATGTTTTTGACCCTGCATGACTACTATTCTCTGGAACTGCAGCCTTCCACAGGTATTGATCAACTTGGGCCCTGTGTAATTCCAAATCACTGTATAGGGGTTAAAGGGTTTCAGGGTTCTGGGTGTCCAACTTGGTGAGTGGCTTGCCTCTAGCCTATCCTTTACAGCCCATCTGAGTGTGTCGATCCAGGCAGGCGTTACACCATGCCCTCTGCAGAAGGCCATGTAGGCCGGGATAGGGTTTTAAAAATTGCTGGACAACCAGGTTCAACACGTGAGCCATACAAGGCACGTGTGTCACATTGCCCTGAAGAAGATTTGCAGACTGGTTTGCATCATTGTCGCACCCGACCTTCCCTGGCTGCTGGTTGAGTGGAGACAACCATTGATGAAACTTGGTCCCACTCTCCAGAGCTTACCGTCTACAACTCCTCAGCGGTGTGACTCACAATTCACAGACATTTCAAAGAAAAGAGTCGACCGCCTCATGCTGTTGAGCTCTGCTGCCAGCATAGTAAGGAGGTGTGTGGGATTCCTTGGGCGCAGTTACAAGGAAGGGTGGCCTGACCACACAGGGTTTGGGCCGAGGTGGAGGACCCACACGAGGTTGAGGAGGCAGAAGCAGTGGAGGAACTTGTACATACAGAGGAAGGATTGACACACAAGTCGTGGGGACGGCAAGACTTGTACAGCAAACCCTTCTCCATCTCTCACCATAGTTACCCAGTGCCCAGTCAGCGACATGTAACTCCCCTGTCCATGCTTACTGGTCCAAGTATCGGTGGTGAAATGCACCCTGTCACACACAGAGTTTCTCAAGGAATCGGTGAGGTTGTGTGCGACCTGCTGTGGTAGCGCGGGCACGCCTTTCTTGGAGAAGGAGTGACGACTGGCCATCGGCTCTTGGGGCACTGCAATGGGCATAAGGTCTCAAAAATCCTCGGTCTCAAAAGGGTGTAAAGGCAGCCTTTCTGTTGCCAACAAGTTGCAGATGATGAAACTCAACCTCTTAGGCATGTCATGCCCTTCGAAAATCATGTAAAACACAGCGAGGGGACTCCAACCACAGTCTCCCTCGTTGCCACTAATTGGGCCACACACACCCCACTTGACTGGCATCAGTTGACCCCCCTTTTGAAAAAGAAAAAGATGCTTTGCATGAAGCACTCTCAAAAATACATGTGCCTTTCACCTCCCCTGGATGACCCAGGGGAAGAAA
Source organism: Anomaloglossus baeobatrachus (assembly GCF_048569485.1). Classification (NCBI taxonomy): domain Eukaryota; kingdom Metazoa; phylum Chordata; class Amphibia; order Anura; family Aromobatidae; genus Anomaloglossus; species Anomaloglossus baeobatrachus. The sequence goes on along the minus strand of NW_027441782.1, from coordinate 1,129,547 downwards.
AGTCCTCTGAGAGCCATGACTTGTTCATCTTGGTTCTTTTACAAACACAGCGAGGGGACTCCAATTGGGCCACACACACCCCACTTGACTGGCATCAGTTGACCCCCCTTTTGAAAAAGAAAAAGATGCTTTGCATGAAGCACTCTCAAAAATACATGTGCCTTTCACCTACCCTGGATGACCCAGGGGAAGAAAAGTCCTCTGAGAGCCATGACTTGTTCATCTTGGTTCTTTTACAAACACAGCGAGGGGACTCCAACCACAGTCTCCCTCGTTGCCACTAATTGGGCCACACACACCCCACTTGACTGGCATCATTTGACCCCCCTTTTGAAAAAGAAAAAGATGCTTTGCATGAAGCACTCTCAAAAATACGCGTGCCTTTCACCTCCCCTGGATGACCCAGGGAAGAAAAGTCCTCTGAGAGCCATGACTTGTTCATCTTGGTTCTTTTACAAACACAGCGAGGGGACTCCAACCACAGTCTCCCTCGTTGCTACTAATTGGGCCACACACACCCCACTTGACTGGCATCAGTTGACCCCCCTTTTGAAAAAGAAAAAGATGCTTTGCATGAAGCACTCTCAAAAATACGCATGCCTTTCACCTCCCTTGGATGAGCCAGGGGAAGAAAAGTCCTCTGAGAGCCATGTCCACATTGTCAGTGGACAGACACGTGTGCTTATCTGCCTGCAGACCCCCAGCAGCACTGAAGACAGGTTCCGAGAGAACGCTGGCTTCCGAGAGAACGCTGGCTGCAGGACACGACAAGATCCCCAAGGCGTTCGTGGCAAGCTCAGGCAATTTATCCAGATTGGAAGCCTAAAATGAGCAGGGCTCAAGTTGCACAGTAATGGCATCGACGTTTCCTTGCATATACTCATATATCTCTGTCTCCTCCTCTTTTTCCTTGTCCTGCTCTTTTTTTTTCGCATGAGTATATGTCCTTGTCACTTTCCCATGTGTTTGTGTTGTGTTGTGAGTTGTTTGTCACCTTTTGGACACCTTTGAGGGTGTTTTCTAGGTATTTTTATGTGTTTGTGATTGCCTGCCATTGTTTCCTATGCGGTTCGAGTTCGGTTCGTTGAACGTTCGATGAACTGAACTCGAACGAGACCTCCGTTCAACGAACCGAACTCGAGCTGAACCACGACACCGGTTCGCTCATCTCTAATCAAGAAGCTTCCTTCAGGCCATAATAAGAAACTATGAGAACCCTGTACTGACCGAGTAGTTAGGAACAATCCTCGCTCATTGAAGAATTAAGAAGCCTGAAATGTCAGGAGGTTCAGTCTTCCCTAGCATCCCTTTCCCAGCCTCTTCCCACTGCAGCCCCAGCACCCAACAAGAGGACACAGCCCCATGGAGTCAGTCAGACTCTTTAGAAGGTCCGTCATCACTACCAGATAAGGTAATAGAGGAGAATGAAGGTATCTTTTTAGTGGATAAAGTAGTGACCAAATAATTCAGTTTTAATAGTTTATTAAGTTTTCATAAAGAAAAGAAACAACAAAACTGATGAAATAGACACCCACGGATACAACATAACTGGCAATAATAAGGGTATAATGCTACGAATGGGGAAATATTGTTAGGGCCAGGTGGACGGGCAGACCCAGGAGGTGGATCCACTGGGCTGAACACCTCACCGAGGGCAAGGTGCCCGGTAGCCGGAGCACTACAGGTAGCAGGACAGTCCGTTCAGAGGAGTGTAGAAGTCCCTGGGACCACGGAGTCACTGAAGGTAGTCCGGGTGACGGAGCTCAGGTTCGGAGGCCGAGATGACGTCAGGCAGAGTCCGGAACCAACGGAGCGAGAAGACGGGTCACCACAGGGATCGGAGATGGTATGAACTTGACGGGATGGCAGACCGTCACCGTTCGGGGTTCGGGTATCGTCAGAACCGGTTGGCGAGGCAGGAGCGGCTCTAGGAGAGAGATAGGTAAGTATACCACAAAACACAAGAAGACCTGACTCCTAGCTTAGCAAAACACGAAGAACAGGCCCCGCCCACTTGGAAAGGATCTCCCTATATACCCTGTACCTGATTCTTCAATATCCTGTTGGAGGACACTGGCCCTTTAAGAGAGGGTCAATGACCGCGCGCGCCCTAATGCGCACGCGAGGCCCGGGTGCCAGAAGCCAGAGCAGGGAGTGGTGAACAGGAGGCAGGAGAGCCGGGCTGGAGCAGGATTGCCGATGGGCGCCGGGAGCGGGGATTAGGCTGCCTGGGGACCGCAGGTGATGGGGCATGGAGGCTGTGGAGCGGGGGACGCCTGGCAGAGGAGCCGGGAAGCGAGGCAGGGGAGCCGGAGAGCGTGGCCGGGGAGCCGGGGAGCGTGACAAATATCCAGGTCATTAAAAGAGGAAAGAAGAAAAAGAAAAAAAGGGAAAGAGTTAGGATAGATTTATCGCAGTTAAGTCTGAGTAAGGAAGGGTAGTGAGAGACCTCGAGGACCAATTTGATCCCATGCAACGCCTGCCTGGATCCACAGACTCAGATGGGCTGTAAAGAGGAGGCTAGAGGGAAGCCACTCACCAAGTAGGACCCCCAGAACCCTGAAACCCTTTAACCCCTATACAGGGATTTGGAATTACACAGGACCCTGGAGATCACTACCCGTGGAAGGCTGCAGTCCGATGAGAGTAGTAGTCAGGCAGGGTCAAACCAGGAATTGCGGAACAGGGACAGAATCGGCAGGCAGTGACGTCAGCAAACGTAGCAGAGGTCAGATCCGGGTCGGGTAGCAAGGTACAAAAACTGTAGGCAGAAGGGTAGTCAAAAACACGCAGAAGTCAACACAGGAATCACCAACAGAATAGGACGTAACAGGAGCCAGGAAAATCAGAACTATATGTGGCAGTGATCATGTGACAGGAGGGGAAATAAGAAGGGTGTGGTGTCTTCCCATTGGCTGTAGCTGAACGCTGGCAACTTCAGCTGGAAGACACATGCCACCCACAGTCAGCCAGCGGTACTGCAGATCCCAAGCTAACCCAGCCCAGTGGATGATCGGAGCCTGCGCCCACTGGTGCCGCTGGCATCGACTTCTCTCCCATCACCAGCGCCATCAATGGCAGGAACACGGCAACGCCTTGCGATCGGAGCAGAAGTCGCTGGAGCAGACTCCGGCGGTGACGTAACATCCCAGCAGTGTCAGAACAATTAATAAGAGGACAAACATATCACCCCCTCGATGAGGGGAACAGGCAGAGGCTAACGTGAGGAAAGAAACTTGGGACCCGACACAAATGACTCCCAATGGAACCACCTGGTGGTGGTGGCTGCAACCACCCCACCAGACTGGGCAATAACTCTTTTCATGCGGTAGGTCATGTCTATTTCCACAAACCATTCCTCCAAAGAAGGAGGCTAGTTGGAGTTCCAGTGGTGCGGGATGACCGCCTTGGCAGCCAGAAGAAGATACCTTAGAATCGACTTCTTATGGGCCTTTTCTGGCATATGAAACATATAAAGCAGGGTCGCGTCTGGTCGTTTGGGTACTTTGATTCCTGTGACCTTGAGAATCACGTCCAGGACCCCACTCCAGAAAGTCGTCAGGCCCGGACTGTTATGGTCAGGAAGATAGTAGGATAGACCTAACTCAACTATATAGTCGGGTGCTCTGGAGAAAATAAGTCCAATAAATAACAAAAAGTTCCGGTACACCACAGAGAAATGAGAAAAAGATCTTGGATGGTGCAAAAACGTTGTTTTATTGAAATAAAAGGATTTTTTTTTAAGAGTCTGTCCCCAATGTTTCAGTCCTAATAGGACCTTTTTCAAGGACTATATCAGACTAGTGACAAAGAAAAAAACAAAGTGTTACAGAAACGAAATAAAATCATAATCAAAACATTACAAAAATTGTCACATCATGAAAAGGAGAACATCTCCATGTGTGATATACAAACGTTTACATCAATCTCCATGTACATAAGTCAAGAGTTCTCTTAAATTATAGGACGTCCATAGAAAATATGCATATTTCATTACATAATAGAAGTGACAAAATTCATTCTGATATGTAAACATACCTAGATGTCAGAACTAATGGTCAAGTTGCACCAATAGAAACTGCGTACTGACGTCTTACACAGGGGGAGACTATACGCATAGTCTAAATGAAAAATATAAAATGACTGTTAGAAAATCATGTCAAGATAATCCTATCAGTATAATGTGATACGGGGTAGTGGGGCATGTTAAATACCTGTATATATATATATGGAAAGAATGCCTGAGGCAAAGTCAACACTAATTGGCTATACAGCATATAGTGTCCATGAGGATGGTACGGTCTGGAAGTATATATTACTGTGTATGTATATATATATATATATATATATATATATGTATATATATATATATATATATATATATATATATGTGTTTGTCTCAAACCACAAAAGAACATGTGTATGAGCAAAAGAAACAAATGCTCAGGTTAATACCTTTCTCTGGCTTCTCACTTGCGATTTTCTTGCAGTAGTGCAATGCGAGAAATTCTCGCATTGCACTCGGACACATGTTAAACAATGAGGCAGCTCCCATCTGCTATTTTTTTTCTCAGTCCAAATCGGACTGAGAAAAAAAAAAAGCAGCATGCTGCGTTTTGGAGAGTTTCTCGCGCGAGTCTCTCCAGTGCAACTCTATAGGAGCGTGAAAAAAACGCATGTCACACGGACCAGCACTCACACCATTCTAGTGACATTCGTTTTTCTAAATACATTAATCGCATGTTTCTCAAAACACTGGAAATGAGTGAGGTCTCACAATGTCGGCTAATCATCCGGACGCCATTATCTCTTCTGCGTCCTTGGTGTCAGTCACCGCTGGCGCAGCGCCTATCTCCAATACTGCTGTGTACGCTCTATACACAGCGCTGTACAGAATAGGGATAGCACTTTCTATCAGTCCTTTTAAGGGCTAATACCGGCAGGGTCAGAGCCATAGGTGACATGTCCGTGAAAACAGAGTTTAACAGCTACACAAGATGACAGCGTCTGTGTAGCTAAGGTCAGGGATTTCCTCGCTGCATTTCCCCATTAGGAGGGATAGAAAGGCAGGCTTCCTTTCCTCTACCCAGAGACCCACAACCCTGCCACTGTACCCTCCTGCCCTTTGCACACTCAAACTCATTGTTACTAAGCCATTATACTAGCAAACACTGAGTGAACTTAGTGGCTTCCTAAACGTGGCTGTTGGACTTCTGTATTGTCCCACTAGTGCAAAGATATTTGCAGCACGTCTGCCTGCATTGCACACTCAAACTCATTGTTACTAAGACATTATAATACCAAAAATTGAGTAAACTTAGTGGCATACAAGAAGTGGCTGTTGTACTCCATTAGTGCCCCACTGGTGCAAATCTATGTGCAGCACCTCTGCATAACACCCACCTGCTCTGTTTTTAATAAGCTATAATGATAGCAAAAAATGCTGCCATTTAGTGGCATACAAGAACTGGCTGTTGTATTTCATTATTGTCCCACTGGTGCCAAGCCATTTCTAGCACTTGTGCAGGACACCCTCCTGCTCTGTTTTTAATAAGCTATAATGATAGCAAAAAATGCTGCCATTTAGTGGCATACAAGAAGTGACTGTTGGACTTCCATTAGTGTCCCACTGGTGCAAATCTATTTGCAGCACCTCTGCATGACACCCTCATGCACATTTTGCTACGCTAATGTTATAGCAAACTCAGGGAATTCATTGCTGCATTTGATAATTCGGAGGGATAGAAAGTGAGGCTTCCTTTATCTTTTCCTTCTGTTCATAGACAGCATCTCCAAGTCCACACCCGAAGAGCAATTTCTCCTCCACGTCTAAGTGTGGAGAGGCAGCTAGTGCGCATGCGTGTGCCGATTTACCCCAGCCGCAGCGTAACTACAGTGTTTCGCCTAGTGAGTATGCTCAGCCTGACTGTGCCATTCCTGATGCTAAGTCTTCATTTCGGGATACAGCGCATGCTCCCACACTTAGTGTGAAAAGCCTCTTTGCACAGGTACTTGCACTCCGTGCCGGGTCTAAGTCCTATGTTGTGCCTAGACACCATGCTAAAGCTGATGGTCTTTTTTCGGAGACTGTATTTCATGCTACTGAGCATGCTCAGGCACTTACTGCATCAGAGACTAGGTCCGGTAATGAACTCTTTGGCACTGCCCCTGATGTGGGGGGCCCATATAGACCACAGGGCATCAGGTGTCCTGACGATGTGGCCAGGCCACTCCCAAATGGCTTGCAGAGGCCCGCCCTTATGACTTGTCACCTCATTATTGATGGTCAGACGATGACTGATGAGGTGTTTGTGTCGTGGCAGCCATGAGGTCATTATTGAAGTTGCGGTTCCAAATAGGATGCTAGTTATGCCACTCATGACGTGTCACTCTGCTTTTGTCTTCAGGAGGTGCATTGTGGTCCACCCTAGTTTGGGGCGGACCCAGGTTATAAAACGGGCTGGAGCCAACAAGGAGGTGCGCAGTCTTCTATTATGCTCCGAAAGAGCACACCTCCATGTGTTGAACCCATTGCGGCTTTAGGCCAGAGGTAGGCAGGGATAGGGTGTCGATGCAGGCTGCCACCACAGTTGGTAACGCAGAACGGTTAAGACCAGCTCCTGTACTACAAGTCCTGCTTGTGCAGCCCAGTGGCATTAACAGGCCTGCTGCTGCTGATGCGCCTGCTGTCCACAGGTGTGGCCCCAATGCACACGGTCAGCATACTCAATGGCCCCTGTGATGTTAACAGGGAGTTCCTGGACTGGGTGGGCGTGTGGACCCTGTGACGCTAACAGGGCTCCCAGTCTCCAGATCCCAGTGGCGTCTAACTCGGTTCAGGCAACTATTAGTTTCATAGCCACACAGATCTGTATCCTCCACCTAACCTTCCAGTTGCAAACCTCTCCTTTTCCATCTGGGAGCACGGTGGACACTGACTGCTGATGGGGATATACGGTATACCTTTCTCTTTCTTTTCTTATTAATTTTCGTTATATAGCGGTAACATAGTATATACCACCTTATCCAAATCTGCCAGTCCCACCGTAACAGATGGTGTTTCTTCATCAAATGTTACTTTTGCTTAACCACCAAACCCACGGACAAAAACTTTTTTCCCCTTTCCAACACAACTGTTCCCCTTTCCACCAGCATCTGTCCTTTTTCAACTCATTTGGTATATGACCAAAAGTGCAACTCTGCAGGGACACCGTACTCAACGCCATCTCAGCACAGCAGCCAGCCCTCGGTCCCTCAGATGTGGACAAGTAAAAGACCATTTCCTCCTATCCATGACAAAGCGTTGAGATTCACTCTGTGCAGCACTGGTGTTTACTGATAAAGCAGATCTAAGAATCCGTACCACCTTCTGCAGATACTCCTATATACGTGCGTCCCTTTCTATGGCAGGAATTATTTCGCCAAATTTTGTCTTGTACCAGGGATCTAACAGTGTGGCAACCCAGTAGTTAGCATTACTTCGAATTCGTACAATCTGAGGGTCATGTTGTAGGTAGTGCAGGAAGAAGGCGCTCATGTGTCTTGTGCATCCAGGAGGACCAAGTCCTTGGTGTGTTGGTGGCAGAGAGGTGAGAATCGTGCTTCCTTCCTCTGCCCTCTCCCCCCAACCTCGCACAACCGAAATGTGAGCAAGCTCTCACTCATCTGCTGAGTCTTCCATGCCCATCGCCAGTTCGTCCTCCATTTCTTCATGGGCTCCTGCACCTTCCTCAACAATTTTTGCTGATACTATGCGCCCTTGTTCATCCCTCTCCCCCACCATGACTGCCGCCTAGGTGCCGCTCACCGTCTGGACCTTGTAGATCTTATTATCCCTTCTGCATATGACTCCTCCTGTACTTCCTCCCCTTCCTCTTGGACCAACACCTGACTCCGAATAATGCTTACAGTGTGCTCCATCTTGTAGATGACCAGAATTGTCACGCTGAGAATGGCATCGCCAGTGCTAAACATCTTCGTCGACATTTGTAAACTGTGTAGAAGGGTGCATAGGTCCTTGATCTGACACCACTCCAGCAACGGGATCTGCACCACCTCTGGATCAAGTTAGCCCAGGGTATACGTCAGACCATATTTCAGCAGGGCTCTGCGGTGCTGCCACAGACGCTGCAACATGTGCAGATTCCAATTCCTGCGTGTCGGAAGATCGCATTTCCGGCGTTTAACCGCCAGACCCTAAGACGTCAGGAGCGATGAAAGTTGTTGAGCTGCTGGGTGCGAAGGATGAAAGTGAGCACATAGCAGCGTGCCTGCTGCACAAGGCCATGTAGGCCGGGATGGTATTTTAAAAATTGCTGGAGAATCAGATTCAACACGTGAGCCATACAAGGCACGTGTGTCATTTTGCCCTGCCGAAGGGCCGCAGACAGGTTTGCATCATTGCCGCACACGGCTGTTAAGTCACCAACGTAGTACACTCAATCAATTTGTACTCCGGTCGCCAGGTGACAACGTGTTCCTTTCGTGCATAGTGCTGATGATGGGAAAGGAGTCAATGCCAGCGGCGCAGGTGGACGCAGGTTATGGTCACCCACTGGGTTGCATTACCTTGACAGATACCCACCACCTACATTCAGCCTGTGGTTCTGTATCTCACAGATGAAGTACCATCATTCAGCTACAACCAATGGGAAGACACCACACCCTTTTTTAGGCCCCTGCTGTCTGCAGACCACTGCCAGACAAAGCTATGAACCTCTTGTTACTGTTACCCCCAGTTCAGTTTTATGATTTTGTGTGCTTGTTACCTGACTACTTTTCCTGCTTGCTGTTTATGTACCTCGTTGGCCGATCCGCATTTCACCTCTGCTTGTTTTCTGATTAAGTCCTAGCCATCCCATTCTGTTCCTCTTCCTCAATTAATGTTTTTGACCCTGCATGACTACTATTCTCTGGAACTGCAGCCTTCCACAGGTATTGATCAACTTGGGCCCTGTGTAATTCCAAATCACTGTATAAGGGTTAAAGGGTTTCAGGGTTCTGGGTGTCCAGCTTGGTGAGTGGCTTGCCTCTAGCCTATCCTTTACAGCCCATCTGAGTGTGTCGATCCAGGCAGGCGTTACACCGTGCCCTCTGCAGAAGGCCATGTAGGCCGGGATAGGGTTTTAAAAATTGCTGGACAACCAGGTTCAACACGTGAGCCATACAAGGCACGTGTGTCACATTGCCCTGAAGAAGGGTCGCAGACTGGTTTGCATCATTGTCGCACCCGACCTTCCCTGGCTGCTGGTTGAGTGGAGACAACCATTGATGAAACTCGGTCTCACTCTCCAGAGCTTACCGTCCACAACTCCTCAGTGGTGTGACTCACAATTCACAGACATTTCAAAGAAAAGAGTCGACCGTCTCATGCTGTTGAGCTCTGCTGCCAGCATAGTAAGGAGGTGTGTGGGATTCCTTGTGCGCAGTTACAAACGCGGGTGGCCTGACCACACAGGGTTTGGGCCGAGGTGGAGGACCCACACGAGGTTGAGGAGGCAGAAGCAGTGGAGGAACTTCTACATACAGAGGAAGGATTGACACACAACTCGTGGAGATGGCAAAACTTGTACAGCAAACCCTTCTCCATCTCTCACCATAGTTACCCAGTGCCCAGTCAGCGACATGTAACTCCCCTGTCCATGCTTACTGGTCCAAGTATCGGTGGTGAAATGCACCCTGTCACACACAGAGTTTCTCAAGGAATCGGTGAGGTTGTGTGCAAACTGCTGTGGTAGCGCGGGCACGCCTTTCTTGGAGAAGGAATGACGACTGGCCATCGGCTCTTGGGGCACTGCAATGGGCATAAGGTCTCAAAAATCCTCGGTCTCAAAAGGGTGTAAAGGCAGCCTTTCTGTTGCCAACAAGTTGCAGATGATGAAACTCAACCTCTCAGGCATGTCATGCCTTTCGAAAATCATGTAAAACACAGCGAGGGGACTCCAACCACAGTCTCCCTCGTTGCCACTAATTGGGCCACACACACCCCACTTGACTGGCATCAGTTGACCCCCCTTTTGAAAAAGAAAAAGATGCTTTGCATGAAGCACTCTCAAAAATACGCGTGCCTTTCACCTCCCCTGGATGACCCAGGGAAGAACAGTCCTCTGAGAGCCATGACTTGTTCATCTTGGTTCTTTTACAAACACAGCGAAGGGACTCCAACCACAGTCTCCCTCGTTGCCACTAATTGGGCCACACACACCCCACTTGACTGGCATCAGTTGACCCCCCTTTTGAAAAAGAAAAAGATGCTTTGCATGAAGCACTCTCAAAAATACGCGTGCCTTTCACCTCCCTTGGATGATCCAGGGGAAGAAAAGTCCTCTGAGAGCCATGTCCACATTGTCAGTGGACAGACATGTGTGCTTATCTGCCTGCAGACCCCCAGCAGCACTGAAGACAGGTTCCGAGAGAACGCTGGCTGCAGGACACGACAAGATCCCCAAGGCGTACGTGGCAAGCTCAGACAATTTATCCAGATTGGAAGCCTAAAATGAGCAGGGCTCAAGTTGCACAGTAATGGCATCGACGTTTCCTTGCATATACTCATATATCTGTGTCTCCTCCTTTTTCCTTGTCCTGCTCTTTTGTTTTCGCATGAGTATATGTCCTTGTCACTTTCCCATGTGTTTGTGTTGTGTTGTGAGTTGTTTGTCACCTTTTGGACACCTTTGAGGGTGTTTTCTAGGTATTTTTATGTGTTTGTGATTGCCTGCCATTGTTTCCTATGCGGTTCGAGTTCGGTTCGACGAACTGAACTCGAACGAGACCTCCGTTCAACGAATCGAACTCGAGCCGAACCACGACCGGTTCGCTCATCTCTAATCAAGAAGCTTCCTTCAGGCCATAATAAGAAACTATGCCAACCCTGTACTGACCGAGTAGTTAGGAACAATCCTCGCTCATTGAAGAAATAAGAAGCCTGAAATGTCAGGAGGTTCAGTCTTCCCTAGCATCCCTTTCCCAGCCTCTACCCACTGCAGCCCCAGCACCCAACAAGAGGACACAGCCCCATGGAGTCAGTCAGACTCTTTAGAAGGTCCGTCATCACTACCAGATAAGGTAATAGAGGAGAATGAAGGTATCTTTTTAGTGGATAAAGTAGTGACCAAATAATTCAGTTTTAATAGTTTATTAAGTTTTCATAAAGAAAAGAAACAACAAAACTGATGAAATAGACACCCTCGGATACAACATAACTGGCAATAATAAGGGTATAATCCTACGAATGGGGAAATATCCAGGTCATTAAAAGAGGAAAGAAGAAAAAGAAAAAAAGGGAAAGAGTTAGGATAGATTTATCGCAGTTAAGTCTGAGTAAGGAAGGGTAGTGAGAGACCTCGAGGACCAATTTGATCCCATGCAACGCCTGCCTGGATCCACAGACTCAGATGGGCTGTAAAGATGAGGCTAGAGGGAAGCCACTCACCAAGTAGGACCCCCAGAACCCTGAACCCCTTTAACCCCTATACAGGGATTTGGAATTACACAGGACCCTGGAGATCACTACCCGTGGAAGGCTGCAGTCCGATGAGAGTAGTAGTCAGGCAGGGTCAAACCAGGAATTGCGGAACAGGGACAGAATCGGCAGGCAGTGACGTCAGCAAACGTAGCAGAGGTCAGATCCGGGTCGGGTAGCAAGGTACAAAAACTGTAGGCAGAAGGGTAGTCAAAAACACGCAGAAGTCAACACAGGAATCACCAACAGAATAGGACGTAACAGGAGCCAGGAAAATCAGAACTATATCTGGTAGTGATCATGTGACAGGAGGGGAAATAAGAAGGGTGTGGTGTCTTCCCATTGGCTGTAGCTGAACGCTGGCAACTTCAGCTGGAAGACACATGCCACCCACAGTCAGTCAGCGGTACTGCAGATCCCAAGCTAACCCAGCCCAGTGGATAATCGGAGCCTGCACCCACTGGTGCCGCTGGCATCGACTTCTCTCCCATCATCAGCACCATCAATGGCAGGAACACGGCGTCGCCTGGCGATCGGAGCAGAAGTCGCTGGAGCAGACTCCGGTGGTGACGTAACATCCCAGCAGTGTCAGAACAATTAATAAGAGGACAAACATATCACCCCCTAGATGAGGGGAACAGGCAGAGGCTAACGTGAGGAAAGAAACTTGGGACCCGACACAAATGACTCCCAATGGAACCACCTGGTGGTGGTGGCTGCAACCTCCCCACCAGACTGGGCAATAACTCTTTTCATGCGGTAGGTCATGTCTATTTCCACAAACCATTCCTCCAAAGAAGGAGGCTAGTTGGAGTTCCAGTGGTGCGGGATGACCGCCTTGGCAGCCAGAAGAAGATACCTTAGAATCGACTTCTTATAGGCCTTTTCTGGCATATGAAACATATAAAGCAGGGTCGCATCTGGTCGTTTGGGTACTTTGATTCCTGTGACCTTGAGAATCACGTCCAGGACCCCACTCCAGAAAGTCGTCAGGCCCGGACTGTTATGGTCAGGAAGATAGTAGGATAGACCTAACTCAACTATATAGTCGGGTGCTCTGGAGAAAATAAGTCCAATAAATAACAAAAAGCTCCGGCACACCACAGAGAAATGAGAAAAAGATCTTGGATGGTGCAAAAACGTTGTTTTATTGAAATAAAAGGATTTTTTTTAAGAGTCTGTCCCCAATGTTTCAGTCCTAATAGGACCTTTTTCAAGGACTATATCAGACTAGTGACAAAGAAAAAAACAAAGTGTTACAGAAACGAAATAAAATCATAATCAAAACATTACAAAAATTGTCACATCATGAAAAGGAGAACATCTCCATGTGTGATATACAAACGTTTACATCAATCTCCATGTACATAAGTCAAGAGTTCTCTTAAATTATAGGACGTCCATAGAAAATATGCATATTTCATTACATAATAGAAGTGACAAAATTCATTCTGATATGTAAACATACCTAGATGTCAGAACTAATGGTCAAGTTGCACCAATAGAAACTGCGTACTGACGTCTTACACAGGGGGAGACTATACGCATAGTCTAAATGAAAAATATAAAATGACTGTTAGAAAATCATGTCAAGATAATCCTGTCAGTATAATGTGATACGGGGTAGTGGGGCATGTTAATTACCTGTATATATATATGGAAAGAATGCCTGAGGCAAAGTCAACACTAATTGGCTATACAGCATATAGTGTCCATGAGGATGGTACGGTCTGGAAGTATATATTACTGTGTATGTATATATATATATATATATATATATATATATATATATATGTGTTTGTCTCAAACCACAAAAGAACATGTGTATGAGCAAAAGAAACAAATGCTCAGGTTAATACCTTTCTCTGGCTTCTCACTTGCGATTTTCTTGCAGTAGTGCAATGCGAGAAATTCTCGCATTGCACTCGGACACATGTTAAACAATGAGGCAGCTCCCATCTGCTATTTTTTTTCTCAGTCCAAATCGGACTGAGAAAAAAAAAAAGCAGCATGCTGCGTTTTGGAGAGTTTCTTGCGCGAGTCTCTCCAGTGCAACTCTATAGGAGCGTGAAAAAAACGCATGTCACACGGACCGACACTCACACCATTCTAGTGACATTCGTTTTTCTAAATACATTAATCGCATGTTTCTCAAAACACTAGAAATGAGTGAGGTCTCACAATGTCGGCTAATCATAGAGATTGACCGACATTGTGAGACCTCACTCATTTCCAGTGTTTTGAGAAACATGCGATTAATGTCAGTCGGTCTCTTCCTCTCGGTCTCTATTCTCTCTCTGTTGGTCTGTCTCTCTCTCTGTCGGTCTCTCTCTCTCTCTCTCTGTCCATGTCGGTCTATCCCTCTCACCCCCTCTCTCATGCTCACTGATTCCCGGTCACTGGCGCGGCGCTGCACGGCATTCATACTGCTCCGGCGGCTTCTCTTTTGAAAAAGCCGGCCGCTCATTATGCAATCTCGTATTCCCTACTTTCCCCGCCCACCGGCGCCTATGATTGGTTGCAGTCAGACATGCCCCCACGATGAGTGACAGCTGTCTCACTGCAACCAATCACAGCCGCCGGTGGGCGGGTCTACTGTATATCGTGCAGTAAAATAAATAATTAAAAAAAAAATGGCTTGCGGTTCCCTCCAATTTTAATACCAGCCAGGGTAAAGCCACACGGCTGCAGGCTGGTATTCTCAGGATGGGGAGCCCCACGTTATGGGGAGCCCCCCACCCTAACAATATCAGCCAGCAGCCGCCCGGAATAGCTGCATCCATTAGATGCGACTGTCCCGGGACTGTACCCAGCCATCCCGAATTGCCCTGGTGCGGTGGCAATCGAGGTAATAAGGAGTTAATGGCAGCAGCCCATAGCTGCCACTAAGTCCTAGATTAATCATGGCAGGCGTCTTAAGAAAATGAAGACATACAACCAAAAATCCTTTATTTGAAATAGATAACAAAAAAACAAAAAACCTCTTTCACCACTTTATTCAAGACCCCAAATACCATTCCATGTCCGAAGTAATCCACAGAGGTCCCTCGACGCTGTCAGCTCTGCTACATCGGAAGCTGACAGAGAGCGGTCACAGACCACGACCACTCTCTGTGAGCTCCCCGCAGCGACTGAAGTGAGTCGCGCTATCAGCGATGACATCACTCAAGTTACTCGCGGCCACAGATCTCAACGGGAGGACTTCTGCTGTGGCCGCGGGTAACCTCAGTGACGGCATCGCTGATAGCGCGGCTCACTGCGGTCACTCAGGGGATTTGCGGTTACAGGTGAGACCTTCACCGGTGACCGAAAATCAGACCATGCCACACAGACAGAGCCGCGGGATGACAATGATGTTGGGTGAAGTTCATCCGACTTCATTCTGATCGTGCGGCTCTGTCTGTGTCTGCTGTCAGCGGCCATGTAGCAGAGCTGAATGGCAGATGACAGCTGCTGAGAAAAAAAAGGATCACACACGGATCACACACGCATTACACACGCTCTGCTAGCCTGGAAACAATAAAAAAAAAAGCATCGCACTTGCATTGCACACTGACCTAATGTGAACTAAAATCGGCCAAGTTTTTTTCATGCAAGTCGGAGCGATTTTACACGCATAAGTGTGTTTCCAGCCTTAGACATGAGGTAGGAATGCAAATAAAGCCAGTGCTGCTTCATGTCGCATTATAAATCATCAAGAGAACGCATAACAGATGCATAAAATGGAGGAGGAACCTTATGTCAAAAGGACAAGAAAAAAAGCAATGTAAAAATCTAGTGGGTATATCATGACTCATCAAAGACAAAAGAGATACACTACCCTCTGACCCGGTATCACATCATGACTCAAGGCAAAGTATAGAATACTCCCAAGGGGATGTCTGTGTGGAAGATGTAAAGGCTGTTAGATGCATAATTGTAAAGTTAAACCAAGGTAGTATGTGAAAAGCAAAGTACCTTATAGTGAAATGGTCCTGGGACCAGTGCAGGGAAATGGCATCTACCTGAAACCATGGGGAAATAGCATTAAATCTCAGGGTTTTTGTGCATGAATATATAATATAAATTGAGCATGTGCAAGAATGCGTGGCAGAATGAAGCATACCTGTGTCTGTAGACGGGGAGAGGATCCTGTCTGGCATGTGCGCTATGCTGTAGTGGTCGTGTGTTTTATAGGGGGGACGCTGAACTCCTGCATGCACTTCCTGGTTAGGAAGTGGATTGTAGTGTGATTGGAATGACACGCACGCCGTCGCATGCACAGAAGGAACCCGATTCACGCATGCGCACGGCGTGGGGGTGCGGTTACAGGGAATGTGACAGGAGGAGGTGCCTGTGTAGTGCTGGCCAGCGCTTGCGCAGTGTGGAGGAGATATGAAAGTGGGATGCTCGGGGAAGTGTGGGAGTGTACATTCACATATACTAACCATATGGTGCAGGATCTACGTGGAGCTATAGTGCTGATCTATAGCCTGGCTGGGAGAAAGTGAGTCGGTGAATATACTGTGCAGGACAGGAGAATCACGTGGTAAAAGGAACCTAGAAAAATGGAAAAGAGAATTAATGAATGCATCCAAGTACCAAGGAGTAAAATGTAGTCACATTAAATATCATGAAATATAGCAATATCACAATTATAACAAGATGCTGAGGAAACAAGAAATTGAGGGGTAACATGATATATATACAGTGTGTTCCAAATTATTATGCAAAAAGAGTTTAGAAGTGATAAGGTTAGAAATTTTTTGTTTGTCATTTACGCTCATTGCTGGTGATGGTGTCAGGGCTCTTTATATTGTTATGGTTAATATTTTATATTAAGTTTTGATTATCATTTAAGCAATTTATATATGTTTAATAATTTTGTATTTTTGTATTAGCTTTATTAGTGTTATTCATAAAAGCAATAGCACTGAGTGTAGTCGCTTTAAAGAGGCCTTTGTCTAAAGTTTCTTTGTTACTGAAGGTCCAGAAAACTGGACAGATCTGGTTTTAAGGAATTCAACAGGATCCATAATTTACGATTTTGTTATTTCCAACTTTCATTCCATTTTTGGTCATGTACTAAGCCGTCCCCTTTTCTTTTGTGGTGTTAATAAACTACTGTTTGGGCATCTGAGATACAGACAAAGCCTGGTACACGGACATTGACTGTGTTCTTGTGTTTGTCTCCGATGCATCGCTATTAATTGGACAAACATTGGCAGATCTGGAGATCCCTTGCATCTCACCCTAAATTAGCTCTCCCAAGAAAGGGGTTTCCACGACAGTACATGGTGCCTGAAACCTGGGATGGTTAACTGGACCTCTCTGTGACCCGACTACAAAGACCTTCCCAGGAACCACTGAACAAAATCCGCGGTGAGTAACCCATTGTGTTACAAATGTTTCAGTGCTTTCTGGAGGTCCGAGACGGGTACGTAGTGGTCCAACAAGACCATTCTTATCAAACCTCTGCCAATGTTTGGATTTTGTGTGTATGATTGAAATAATAGGGATATGCCATCTGTGATCTGTTATATGTATCAATGTGTTTTTAAATGTGCGAATGATTGTTGAAGGAAATTGAATGAAGAGTATATCATCTCAGCAGTTGAAAGATTATATGTTGTCCTGTGTTTTCTATATGACTGTTATGTCTGGAATTATATTTTAAGCTATGAGGATCTTTTAATGTGGGACTGATTGATCTTTGAGTGACGGATGTATTGTAAAAATCTGATAAACCATTGTGCTGGTGTTTATGTTCTCTTGCATTTGCATTTAAGATGGGAATTGGCTTAATAGGAGTTGTAGTTTTTAATCGTCCAGTTTATCCAGACAAAGAAACATATAGCCATAGAGGGAAAACTTATTGAAGATTTTATTTTTGGAGCTGCGCCCTCTACAGGACAAGAAAGGGAACTTGTTTGAGTAGTTGAAATCTGATATGCTCTGGTCTGGATACACTGTCTCTTTTGTGTTTGGTGTAATCTGTTTGAGTCAGAGGTAGATGGAGATTTTGTAGGAAATTAGCTTAGTCTCCCATGATATATTATATTGAGAAGTAGAAGTAATCCCAATAACTGTTGGTAGTAGAGTTTATGAATTGTTATTTGTTTGGTTCTGTCTCAGAATTGTACGGGTACAAAGGGCTGGTAACCTGATGCTTCCTAGAAATTCTTCTCTTGCGAGAACAGTGGTTCTGGGAGTAGAAATCCTTCTCTTGCGAGCAAATTGGTGCTGGGAGAAGAGTAGAGTCTTCTGCGGTTAAGACTCTATGGCCCATTTCAGTTCTACGGTTAACTGCGGGCATTGAAGTTGCAGTCAGAGGACTGGCAGCTATAGGATGTAATCAGCCTCAGAGGTACCACCCATGTCCCTACAAAGGATATAGAAGAAAGACGAAAAGGGAATGAAGCAATGGATTGATGCAACATGTTATTGGAATTTTTTTGTTTTGGGAGATGTTTTTTTTTCTGCAAATGTGAAGACTGTTTGAAAGATAAAAACAAACAGGTTAGAATGTGGTAAAGTATCTAAGCGTCTCTCACTGAGTGACCATAAATCAGATTAAACCATTCATGGTGGTGTATATGCAATCTGTGATAGTATAAAGGCCCAGGGAACGCTGCAGTCTCTATAACTGATGTAAAACCTGCGCTGCCTCCCCCCTTCAGCACCCCTGCCATATGCAGGATCATTGGGATAGACCTGCAGACACTGTGGCCAACACAGTCCCTCTGGAGCTAATATTGCGTGTCCTGTGTTTCCCCATGCCCAGGCATATTGCCCTTGCTACCTAGATCCTGAATCTCCTGTAAAGTTACCCTTACATTTAGAACATATCTCCAGGGTATTCAGGAGGTATATCTGGCCACATAGAAAAACCTAATCTTGGTAACTTTCCAGAGAATGGAGTTTAACAGAGGATTAGACACTGGTTTTAGGCAGAATAAGCGACAAGATCTGTTGCAGATTGTAGCATAGGACCATACTCAGTTTTGGGTATGAACATAATGATAAGATTCATAGACTATTGCTGCGGTGTGTTATAAATGCCCATAGACCTACAGTCCAGGGCGCTGTACCAGTCTCCCAAAGTGGAGCAATAAGAAATGGATGTATTTGAGGGAAATATCCCCTGGGGAGCTGAACTAGAAAGGAAAGCGTTAATTTGGCCCCCCTGAAGCCAAGTAGAAGAAAAGGGAGGGGTAGAGGGGGAATCCACCACAAGAAGGAGATAAGAGACTAAACTACAGGAATACACAAAAGAGTGAGGAAAAAAAAAATAGCCTATATGTAACCATTATAGAGGAGAAATAACACAATAATGTTTATTGATAACAAGTAAAATGGTGCAGTGGGTACAACCGAGAAAGGGCAGCATCACAACAATCAAAATACGTAAAAGGAATATTTATAATGTTGTATTATAAAGGAATGTTTATAATGATGACCACAAGCAGCAATGTGAATAGACCCGTATTGACCTATAATGATACAAAAAGCAGTATGAGTTATAAAAAGTAACATGCTGCGTGTGTATGTAAGGCAATGCGTTTATAGAACAGAATGGAATGATGGTGAAGTATATTACAGCAGCAATGTATGAAGAACCATACAAAAGTAAATGGTGTAAATGTAAGGTGCTAAAAAAAAACAAAAAAGAGAAAATGTGCAAGCAGTAGCAATGGTAAATGTGTCAGCTAAAAAGACTGAAGGTATGTCAGCCATGCTGCATAGGAAGATAGCACAATGTGTGAGAGGATGGTGCCTCGCTACGGACATCTTGTTGGTGTGTGATGTCCAGAACCAATGTGTGGTTTTGTGATTAGTGTCACCTTCATCAGGGTTTGGGGTTGTCGCAGCCCTAGAGGCTTTAAAGGCTTAGACTACAGCAATGTAAAAGGTTGGGCTTGTGGGTGTGTCGCCAGGGGTTAAGGGGATACCCAGAACCGGGCCAAGGGGTCGCTTCTGGAAAGGGGATCACGGTGTCGTGACCCGGTCTGTGCTCCCTGGTTCCACAATAAAAAGGGGGGTTGTGTTCGTGACGCCACCCGTGGAATGTGATCAGAGATGACCACCGCTGCTGCAGAACCTCCGGGGTGATGGAAGGCAGCTTGAGATGGGATGGCTCCCCACGGGTAGAGCCTTTTCCCCGGGGCAGTGTGTTAGTCTATGGGGGGAGTGCAGGACACGAGCACAATAAACAGGCAGACTCACGGTTTTGCAGTTTCTTTGTCCTTTACTGATGATGGTATTCAGCAGAGTACTGTCCACGGAGTCTGTGAGGGGTTCAGGGTTTCTCCCACCCAGCCGGGCCGTTTTGGCTTCCTTGCCTGCACTGTGTGTCTGTGGCCCTGCTGCTGCGTGAACTATGCAGCTGGCTCTGTGCTCCTCGGTACCGACCTGACAGGCAACTCGAGTCCTTACTAGTATGTTCCTGAACTCTGCGCTTGTTGCTTGTGTCTGTGGTACAGGTGAAAGATCTGGAATCTTCACTTCTCTGGTGGTAACTGTGCAGTATGTAACTTGCAGTCTCGGATCCAGCATCCGTTCTGTGTGCTCCACTGGGATAATCTCAGCAATGCTCTGTCTCCCAGGAATGTTCCTCTGTGTACGCTTTCTCCTTTCCTCAGACCCTCAGCTAGGCCTGGAATTGGTCAGTGGATCCTGAGGTGAGCTAAAGCCAGCTTCCAACCTGCAGAGATCCTTTCTCCTCAGTGCTCTGCACTGAACTTCCAAACTGAAACTACTCCTGACCATTTCCTCCCCCCACCAGAATATACAGGGAAGCAGCTTGGTCTCCCCCTTCTGGCCAGGAGGTCTTGGTGTTGTGCGTGGGGAGTTAACCCTTTGTGTTGTTACTGTGGCAACCCTGGGGTGCCACATTCCCCCTTAGTGAAGAACAGTACTCCGGGACTGTGAAACAAACAAACAAGTTATCACAACAATTGTATATATACAGAGTCTTAAAAGGAAAAAATACAAAAACCTTAAAGTTCAAAAAGAGTCCAAAATGTTCAAGAATATGTAAGTGGTCATACAGTATAGTCTCTGTAGGTACTGGGCTTTTGGTCTTAACGTTGCAATTAAATAAACATTTCAATCAACAAACACTTCTTAAAGGTGTCTCTACTCTGGTCGTAAGTGCAGTAGGCCTCACGGCCCTCGGGCCACCAACATGTGATCAAGTTGTAACTCTCCGTGCTGCCACCTTACACCACTCTTCTCTCACCTTTTCTGTACACTAAACTGCTACGGTTTTTCATATAAACATTATAACATATGTACATTTTATATGCAATTCCACATTAGTCTTTATATCTTGCTGGTATATGACCCTGAGTACTACTCTGTGATCTGCGTACTGCTGGTGTACTGGGTGTACTTAGCATAATGGTGTGGGTGGAAGTGTACCTATTTGGTGTTTCTGGTACTTGTGAGGATGGTGGACTGACTGTAGGACTGGCAAGCTCACTG
The DNA here is from genome assembly GCF_048569485.1 of Anomaloglossus baeobatrachus. NCBI lineage: Eukaryota > Metazoa > Chordata > Amphibia > Anura > Aromobatidae > Anomaloglossus > Anomaloglossus baeobatrachus. The sequence continues at coordinate 1,108,621 of NW_027441782.1, read as the reverse complement.
GGACCAGGAATCTGTTCTTCCTCTACGGCTTCGACTTCCTGTTCTTCATGTCTTGGGACTTCTTGTGGTATGGGTTCTGATGTTGGTTCCACCACTTGAGGGAAGGCGATCATTGGGGCTACTACTGCTCCATGGTAATTTGGCCATGTTTTTCGGAAATCTCCTAAGACTGTATGGAATACATCTTCTTCCTCCTTAACAGGTTGTACCTGTATGGGTAAGGTGACTTTTGGTGTCTTCAGGGTTTCAGGACACGGTTTGAGTTGATCTCTTGACACGACAGCTGATGTCCTTCCTTCATCCTTACTGATGAGACACACTTTGGGATTATCCATACTGGACGGTGGTTTCCCACTGATTATCCAATTTGTTTGTGCGCCGTTTCCTCTTGAGAACTTGGTCACCAGGTTGCAATGGGGTTGCTAGAGCATGCTGGTTGAAGGTTCTCTCCTGTCTTCCCCTAGCTTGTTGGAGACTTTTCTCTACGCACTCTTGTACTTGGCGATACTGCTGCTGACGTAGGGTATCCCAATTGGATTCTTGAACTTCCGCATCTGGCTTCAGAATTCCCATATCTAAATCAATTGGCAGTTTACCGGGCCTTGCACGCATGAGGTAAGCGGGGGTGCAGTTTGTAGAACTCACCGGGACATGATTGTACAAGTCCACTAGGTCTGGCAATTTCTCTGGCCATTGATTTCTTTCTGACTCTGGTAAGGTCTTCAACAGGTCAATCACAATATGGTTCATCTTCTCGCATAAGCCATTTGTTTGGGGATGGTATGCTGTTGTGCGGATCTTTTTACAGCCATACATGTTGCAGAATTCTTGGAAAATCTGTGATTCAAAAGCTGGACCTTGATCTGCAAGGACTTGTTCTGGGTAACCATGGGGTCTGCAAAAGTACGTCTGGAATGCTTTAGCTGCTGTTCTAGCTGTAAGGTCTTTCACGGGTACCACCACTAAGAAGCGTGAGTAATGGTCCACGATGGTTAAGGCATAGACATAGCCGGACCGGCTTGGTGACAACTTGACGTGGTCTAATGCGACTAGCTCGAGTGGTTGCTTGGTTACTATGGACTGGAGTGGAGCTCTCTGGTTCTGTTGATCCTTTCTTCTGAGGTTGCACGGTCCGCATTTTCTACACCAATCTTCAATTGATTTTCTCATGCCAACCCAGTAGAATCTTTCTCTTAAGAGCACTTCCAACTTTTTCCAACCAAAATGACCAGCACCGTCGTGGTAAGCTTCCAGAACCATCTTGACGTCTCTCTTGGGCACGATGATCTGCCAGACCAACTCATGTGTTTTTGGATTGGTGTGCCTTCTACAGAGCTTCCCTTGGTACAGGAACAATTTACCTCTCTCCTTCCAGAGATGTTGCGTCTCAGCTGGGGCATTCTGATTAGGGTAAGCACCTTGTTGTGTAAGCAGTTCTTTCACTAGCTTCACAGCTGGATCGCTGTCTTGTGTGTCAGCCCATCCGTGGTGTGCCAATGGGTTGAGAGTTGCCTGCTGTTGTTTTTGGTAGACACTCGGTTGATACTGTCCCACCTTAGGACGGTGAAAGGCCGGCAGCTCAATTTCTTCCAGTCCCTCCGGTTCCTCTTCTACGTTCCCCGAGTGTGGCATCCGGGATAAGGCATCTGCATTCCCATTCTTGTGGCCTGCCCTGTACTTGATGACAAAGTTGTAGTTTGACAGTCGGGCTATCCATCGCTGTTCCAGCGCACCTAATTTTGCAGAGTCCAGGTGGGTCAACGGATTGTTGTCAGTGAAGATGGTAAATTCTGCAGCTGCTAGGTAGTGTTTGAAACGCTCTGTTACAGCCCAAACTACTGCCAGTAGTTCTAACTTGAAGGAGCTGTAATTCTCTGGGTTTCTTTCTGTAGGCCGGAGCTTCCTGCTTGCAAAGGCAATAACTTTCTCCTTGCCTTCCTGCTTTTGAGACAATACGGCTCCCAGTCCTACGTTGCTGGCATCCGTGTACAAAATGAAGGGTTGATGGTAATCTGGATATGCCAGGATCTCTTCTCCTGTCAGTGCCCACTTCAACTTCTTAAAGGACTCTTCTCTCTCATCACTCCACTGGAAAGGAGGATTTCGGGCTGCAGACTTCTTTGACTGTCCTACCAGGATGTCTTGTAGGGGAGCTGCTAGCTTCGTGAACCCTTTTATAAATCTTCTATAGTAGCCCACCAGTCCCAGGAATTGCCTCACCTCTTTCACGCTGGTGGGTCTCGGCCAATCTCTTATCACGGTAACTTTTTCAGGATCTGGTGCTACCCATTCTGAGCTCACGACATGTCCCAGGTACTGTACCCTTGGCTTTAGAAGGTGACACTTGGATGGCTTGATTTTCATGCCGTATCCGGATAAGGCTTCAAACACTTCTGCCAGGTCTTGTAGATGCTGTTCATAGGTCTTGGAGTAGACTATGACGTCATCCAGGTACAGGAGGATAGTTTCAAAGTTCTTATGTCCTAGGCAGCACTCCATCAGTCGCTGGAAGGTTCCAGGTGCGTTGCAGAGTCCAAACGGCATACAATTGAACTCACAGAGGCCCATCGGCGTGGTGAATGCTGTCTTCTCCTTATCAGCCTCTGCCACAGGAACTTGCCAATACCCACTAGTCAGATCTAGGGTGGAAAAGTAAGTAGCGGATTTTAATGCAGCCAATGACTCTTCTATCCTAGGTAATGGATATGCATCCTTGTGTGTAATGCGGTTGATCCGTCTGTAGTCTACACACATCCTCATGGTCCCATCTTTTTTCTTAACTAGCACTAGTGGGGCTGCCCAGGGGCTACAACTGTCTCTTATTACCCCTGCTTCTTTCATTTCTTTGAGCATGTCTTTGGCGCATTGGTAGTGAGCTGGTGGTACTGGTCTATACCTCTCCTTTATGGGTGGATGGTTACCTGTGGGTATAGTGTGCTCTACCCCTTTGATCTGCCCAAAGTCTAATGGGTGTTTGCTGAATATTTGTTCATATTCTTTCACTACTCGGTATACTCCATGCTTTTGATGGGAGGGTGTAGAATCGGTACCTACATGTAGCTTTTGGCACCAATCCTCCAGCTTTCCCTCTGAGCCATTGTCTTCCGCCTGACTTGACGGCTTCAAGGGCTCAACGGTGGTGATGGCGTTGTTATCAACCGTATATAGCTTAGCCAGGGTAGCATACTTTGGTAGGGTGACCTCATCTTCCCCACAATTTAGAAGGCGTATTGGCACTCTTCCCCGATGTACCTCAACTATTCCTCTGGCCGTCAGTACAGTGGGCCTACTGTCTGAGTACACGGGTTCCACCAGGGCCTGATAGTCTCGCCCTCTGATGCCTATTGCGGCTCTACACCAGACCAGCATTTCAGTTTTGGGAGGAATTACAATAGGTATTGGGTCACTTACCCTTGCACTGCCAATTTCACCTCCTGACATTTCTACCTGCTGCTTCAGCATCAAGGCTTTAATTTCCTTCTGCAGGAGTCTCTGTTGCCCAGGTTTGGCAGTCTCGACGATCTGCTGCAAGACAGTAATTACCTCTGCAAAACAATTTTCAATTACATTCATTCCTAGCAGCATAGTTGGTTCACGTTCTCGTCGGTCAACATCAACAATGATAATACCCTGATTCTGCAATTCTACTCTCCCAATCTTAATGGTCATTTCTCTGAAACCAACCTGTGGTACTAATTCACCATTGCTAGCCCATATATTCAATGCAACATTAGATGGACCACTGCTAACGTCCGAATCAGCCCAGTACCTCTTATAAAGGACATGCGGAATTGATGTTATTTGGGAACCAGTGTCCAGCAAGGCGTTGAGTGGAATGCCATCCAGCACGATGGGGATGACTGGACGTCCCCCCACATACTTGTCGTGCCAGGGTGAAGGACCTTGAGAGTTCATTCCTGAGGAGCGGCCCGCCTCCCCAGGGGATCCCCATTTAAAGCACATTCACGGGCAAAGTGACCTGGCTCCTTGCAACGGCGGCAAATGGGCTGTCCATCCGGCTGGTAGCGGTCGCTGGGTCGTCCTCTCGTCGCTTGGTATCTCCTAGGCCTCATCCATGGGACATCCTCCTTGCTGGTCGCCAGCTCAATCTTGGGTGCAGACTTGGATCCACGCAGCTCCTGGACGATTCTAGCCATGGAAGCAACACTGTCTGTCAGGGCATCAAGCCTTTGATGGAGAGCCTCATTAGTGATGGGCTCCAGGTGGTTAGCAGCAACCGCTGACATGGCCGATGTCACCGGCACTACTGGCTGCTGGGGTGCCACTGTAAGGTGTTGAACAGAGTCTATATCCTGCGGCTCCTCCACCTGCTGGAGGCGGATGGCTCTATCCTTTAGCTGGGCAAATGTTAGTCCTGGATCCTGGATCACCATCATGCTCAGTTGTCCCCGGTGGGAAGGGGATGAGAGTCCATCCAGGAATTGGTCTATCAGCAGCTTATCTGCTCCAGGGGCTAAGGCAGGTTCTGCTAATTTAAGTGCTCTGAGCGCCTCCTGCAAGTTTAAGGCAAAGTCTCTTGCGCTCTCTCTAGGTTTTTGCTTGCATCCAAAGAACCTCATTTTAGCCCGGCTGCCAGCAGTGGATTCAAAAGCTGCTTTTAGTCCAGCTATTATATGCTCTACAGTGTCCTTTGCATCGTCCGGCCAGGATGTAGCCTCCCGCTGGGCATTGCCAGTTAACTGTCCCATAAGCATACCAACACGCTGAGCTTCTGTCAGGGGGTACATGCTGAAGTAGATTTTTAGCTTTCCGATAAAGTCATTAAGTGTGTTGGGCTCACCTGAGTACTGCGGCAGCCACACTGCACCCGGGGTGTACGGCATCAGGAACGGCATGATAGGTGCCGCTGCACCTCCGGGTACAACAGCGTCTCCCTGCTGCGACATCTTTGCGCCCCCTTAGTTAATTTCACCAGTCTTCTTGACAGCAAGCCTGGGACACTTTTCTGCGTTTTCGTTCGGGTTGCAGCACCGAGCGCACCTCCTCTGCAAGCAGTGGGCGGAGTCTTAGTTTAGGCGCGATGTTTTCCCGCGCGTAGCAGCTAATGGCGTGATTAAAGATGGCGCCTGGAAAATTTTACCAATGATTTTTTTTTGGATTTTTCCAGGTATCTTTGCAAAGTTTAAAGTCCGTTCTTTGTTGCAACAATTCACAGTGCAAGTCTTTTATGCGATGCAATAAGTCTTTACAGGCGCACGTCACCCGGCTTGCAGCCGGGTCCAGTCCACATCCTGTTCGTGACGCCAAAGTTGTGTCGCCAGGGGTTAAGGGGATACCCAGAACCGGGCCAAGGGGTCGCTTCTGGAAAGGGGATCACGGTGTCGTGACCCGGTCTGTGCTCCCTGGTTCCACAATAAAAAGGGGGGTTGTGTTCGTGACGCCACCCGTGGAATGTGATCAGAGATGACCACCGCTGCTGCAGAACCTCCGGGGTGATGGAAGGCAGCTTGAGATGGGATGGCTCCCCACGGGTAGAGCCTTTTCCCCGGGGCAGTGTGTTAGTCTATGGGGGGAGTGCAGGACACGAGCACAATAAACAGGCAGACTCACGGTTTTGCAGTTTCTTTGTCCTTTACTGATGATGGTATTCAGCAGAGTACTGTCCACGGAGTCTGTGAGGGGTTCAGGGTTTCTCCCACCCAGCCGGGCCGTTTTGGCTTCCTTGCCTGCACTGTGTGTCTGTGGCCCTGCTGCTGCGTGAACTATGCAGCTGGCTCTGTGCTCCTCGGTACCGACCTGACAGGCAACTCGAGTCCTTACTAGTATGTTCCTGAACTCTGCGCTTGTTGCTTGTGTCTGTGGTACAGGTGAAAGATCTGGAATCTTCACTTCTCTGGTGGTAACTGTGCAGTATGTAACTTGCAGTCTCGGATCCAGCATCCGTTCTGTGTGCTCCACTGGGATAATCTCAGCAATGCTCTGTCTCCCAGGAATGTTCCTCTGTGTACGCTTTCTCCTTTCCTCAGACCCTCAGCTAGGCCTGGAATTGGTCAGTGGATCCTGAGGTGAGCTAAAGCCAGCTTCCAACCTGCAGAGATCCTTTCTCCTCAGTGCTCTGCACTGAACTTCCAAACTGAAACTACTCCTGACCATTTCCTCCCCCCACCAGAATATACAGGGAAGCAGTTTGGTCTCCCCCTTCTGGCCAGGAGGTCTTGGTGTTGTGCGTGGGGAGTTAACCCTTTGTGTTGTTACTGTGGCAACCCTGGGGTGCCACATGGGCAAAAAGGTTTTTTGTTTTTTTTGAGGGGACAAATGTCCCAAAAAGGCAACAACTACTATCGTGACCCCCACCACCATAGGAAACTGACAATTCAGATGTCTCCCACAACCCCATTGTCATCCCCCGGGGACTATATTCATTGTTCCTATTTTGTGACCCAGGTTTTAGTTTTCTCATATTCACTTATTAATTTAAGGACAGACGTGTTGCAGAAAATTGGGACCTGCATAGAATTTACCCTAATTGGGCCCAAGGTGACCACCCCCCTTAAAAGAAGGCACCCTGTGTAGTCTCCGAATCCTGACTAACAATTCCCAAAGCTAGTTGTTTGACTCGAGAATAAACCCAGACAGTTGTGGTCACATAAGCAAAATAGACGTGGGAAAAACCTTTAACCCTTTACCGCCACAAGCAGGTTGGACATATAGCCGGCGTCCTCACCCAAGAACACGGTGGCAGACAGCACCCTCCAGAGTATTACTTTGGGATGCTACATTCAGTTATTACAGTGACCCCTGCTTGTGTAAGAGCTGGGCAGCTGTTTCAGGACTCTATTAGAAAGACAGAGGACATAGTGTTCAGCTGCCCCTCACTCCAAGCTCCTCATACTGTATCTGAAAGACTCCAACAGGCTCAGACCCACCATCCTTCAGTATAAAGGCCGGACAAATATTAAGCTTTTCCCTCTTTACATTCCCCCATAATGCTCTCAAACTGTAATGGTCTAAATCCAGCTGCATGATTAACAGTGGATTGTAGAAAAGGGAGGAGAATATTTGGATGGGGAAGTGGGAGGGACCATGAGCCAAGACCTGCCCCTGAGGGAGGGACCATGAGACAAGACCTGCCCCTGAGGGAGGGACCATGAGACAAGACATGCCCCTGAGGGAGAGACCGTGAGACAAGACTTGCCCCTGTTTTTTTAAACTAGCAGATGAAGAAGTTCAGTTTGATATGACACGTGACTGTCAGGCATTGGTGGAGGCAGAAACAAAGGACTTGACAGATATCACTGATGTACCACTCACTAACCCCTCTGCTGAGTATTTTATAGATGGTTCCAGAGCTTTGGACAATGATCAAGGACTGGTCATCACCGGGTATGCAGTGGTCCACAATGGTAAGGCAGTAAGAACCATTCCCTTCGAGCTACTCTGCGCAAGAGGTTGAGCTGAAGGCATTCGCTGTAATGTGCAGTCTGGGAAACGGTAAGAAGAGTAATGTATTTTCTGACTCACAATACGCTTTTGGGGTAGCACACGACTTTGGCATCATTTGGCGGAGCCATAATTTCCTGACCTCTGTTGGCAAACCCATGAAGTATGCGCAGGAGGTAGAGCAGCTACTCACAGCACTCACCATTCCCCAAAGGGCAGCCATAGTCAAAGTATCGGCACATGTACGGGAACAAACTCCCCTTGCAGTAGGGAATGCACTGGCCGACAAGCCGGCTAAAGAAGCAGCAAGACTACCTCTGACAGGAATACTGGCCATAACAGACATAGCCCTCTAAGGGAGCTTAGTGACCGAGAGTGCGGGGCACCACCTTTCAGCAAAGGAGGCTGGCACCGTACCGGCCCCAGTGGCCGTTGATCGTGAACTGTTTCAGGTCTTCCAGACCCAGGCCCCCTCAAACGAACAGAATGCAATGCGCTGTACGGTCAGAGTCAGTGGTATGGCAGGTAAACACCCGGATTTGCCTCCCTCGCTGCCTGTTCCCCATGATGGTTGCCCTGGCACATTCCCCGGTGCAAAGGTGTGACGTGTGTGGTAGTGCTGCAAAACTGATGTGCCCCAGGGTTCCCGAATATGGCTGCAAAGTATGTCTTGTTTGTGCAAAACACAGCCCCAGTAAGCCTATTTGAGTTCCGCAGAAATTCAGCACCAAAACCAGATTACTCATTTCAGAGACTGCAGGTGGACTACATACTGCTGCCTAAGGTGGGTACTTATGAATATGTCCTGGTATGTCTGAAGCTTAGACCGTGATGAAAGATAATACAAAGACCACAATTACCATCAAGAAAGTAATAAGTAAGGTGGTTTGCAGATATGAGTTTCCCAAAACTATAGAAAGTAACAGAGGTGCTTACTTCAATGGAGAATTAAATGAAACAGATCATGGCTACTTTGGGAATAGAAGATGCTTTCCACGTTCCCTATGACCCACAAAGTAGTGGGAAGGTGGAACGCTTTAACGGTACTCTTAAATTAAAGTGCATGGAGGAAACACACTTGTCCTGGGTAGATTGCTTGCCCATCGCATTGCTTTCAGTGAGAACTGCCCGAAGAGGTATAAAGAAGCTGTCCCCATATGAATTAATGTTTGGTAGTATTCCTGAGACAGAATTATATTTCCCACAGCAATTGCAGGCCTCGTATGCTTTTCTCACTGAATATGTCGCTGAGTTGCACAAACATCTGACTGTTATTCATAACTGTGTTCTTACCTCCATCCCAGACCCCATGTTTATAAGCGGCACACACACACCGGCACCAGGCGACTGGGTCGTGGTCAAGAGACACATAAGGAGACCATTGGAGCCTAGACCCAGGGAGCCATTCTAAGTGATGCTAACCACTGCCACTTCTGTCAAGATCCAAGGCAAAGATACAAAGATAACCACTCTGCCTTTTGGATTATGCTGATGGCAACTGTACCTCTTGTCCTATCAATGAGGCACTAAAAGAGGACTGTGATAACAAACTGATAAAGCATCACCAAGTTCTGTTCCAAGATATGGACTCTAAAGCACTAAGAACTGTTGGATATGCACTCCGAGCCCAATATCTTCTAATTCTATGCCATATCTTGCAGATCCCCTGCCCCTATATGAGGACTATAAGTTACGCCTGTGATGCTCACACTCTTAGGACTGGAAAAACTGTGAGAGTACTTCAATTACTCGTGATTATTTGTAATGATAGTTGTTTCCAGAAAAGTGACCATGGATGTTTGGAGCAATAGTGAACTGTGGTTTACACATTCTGTGTAGACTTGTGAACAACTTTACCAATTTAACTAACATTTTGAGTCTAAGACATCCTGAAGGAATGAGGTCTGTCTCAAAAACTGCTGAAATTGGTGTGCCAAACTTTCGAGGCAAAGGACGATTGACTTATATGTGTCACTGGGAGAACCACTGACATAAACACTCTGCATAATTTCTAAGGATTTATATCTAGTATGTGGTCACCAGGCCTATAAATGACTTCCCCGGGGCGCAGAGGGGATCGACACCTCTGCACGCCTTATGCCGCTACCTTCATATCTCCTCATGGTGTTCTAGATATAAGTGCTTTATCCAAACATTCCCTATATAACCGAGCTGCAGACAAATGTCTCTGACAATTTGGTTCTCAGGTATCACTGGGTGGCTGATGGGCATTCTACAGATGGGAATGTTGGTACTATTAGTGTATGTAGCTGCTAGAATTGGTGAATTTGTTATGACAACAAAATGAACAGAGACATGTAAGATCAAGTATCACAGGCCGTCAGTTACCACATGTGAAAAATATCTCAGTGCTCCCTTATATATATGATGACATTTACAAACAAGATATCTATCGGTGAACGGGGTTGGCCCCTCCATGCTGTCATAGCATGGGGATATAGCTGATGGATAAATTGTCTGTAAATAATAAAAAGGGAGGAATTGTTATGGTTAATATTTTATATTAAGTTTTGATTATCATTTAAGCAATTTATATATGTTTAATAATTTTGTATTTTTGTATTAGCTTTATAAGTGTTATTCATAAAAGCAATAGCACTAGGTGTAGTCTCTTTAAAGAGGCCTTTGTCTAAAGTTTCTTTGTTACTGAAGGTCCAGAAAACTGGACAGATCTGGTTTTAAGGAATTCAGCAGGATCCATAATTTACGATTTTGTTATTTTCAACTTTCATTCCATTTTTGGTCATGTACTAAGCCGTCCCCTTATCTTTTGTGGTTTTAATAAACTACTGTTTGGGCATCTGAGATTCAGACAAAGCCTGGTACACGGACATTGCCTGTGTGTTCTTGTGTTTGTCTCCGATGCATCGGTATTAATTGGACCAACATTGGCAGATCTGGAGATCCCTTGCATCTCACCCTAAATTAGCTCTCCCAAGAAAGGGGTTTCCACGACAGTAATGCATTACAGGGGCAGTATATAGTGCTGTAATGCATTACAGGGCCAGTATATAGTGATGTAATGCATTACAGGGGCAGTATATAGTGCTGTAATGCATTACAGGGGCAGTATATAGTGATGTAATGCATTACAGGGGCAGTATATAGTGATGTAATGCATTACAGGGGCAGCATATAGTGATGTAATGCATTACAGGGGCAGTATATAGTGATGTAATGCATTACAGGGGCAGTATATAGTGATGTAATGTATTACAGGGGCAGTATATAGTCCTGTAATTTATTACAGGGGCAGTATATAGTGATGTAATTTATTACAGGTGTAGTATATAGTGATGTAGTGTATTACAGGGGCAGTATATAGTGATGTAATGCATTACAGGGGCAGTATATAGTGCTGTAATGCATTACAGGGGCAGTATATAGTGCTGTAATGCATTACAGGGGCAGTATATAGTGCTGTAATGCATTACAGGGGCAGTATATAGTGCTGTAATGTATTACAGGGGCAGTATATAGTGATGTAATGTATTACAGTGGCAGTATATAGTGCTGTAATGTATTACAGGGGCAGTATATAGTGCTGTAATGTATTACAGGGGCAGTATATAGTGATGTAATTTATTACAGGTGTAGTATATAGTGATGTAGTGTATTACAGGGGCAGTATATAGTGATGTAATGTATTACAGGTGCAGTATATAGTGCTGTAATGTATTACAGGGGCAGTATATAGTGATGTAATTTATTACAGGTGCAGTATATAGTGATGTAATGCATTACAGGGGCAGTATATAGTGATGTAGTGTATTACAGGTGCAGTATATAGTGCTGTAATGTATTACAGGTGCAGTATATAGTGCTGTAATGTATTACAGGGGCAGTATATAGTGATGTAGTGTATTACAGGGGCAGTATATAGTGATGTAATGTATTACAGGGGCAGTTTATAGTGATGTAATTTATTACAGGTGTAGTATATAGTGATGTAGTGTATTACAGGGGCAGTATATAGTGATTTAATGTATTACAGGTGCAGTATATAGTGATGTAGTGTATTACAGGGGCAGTATATAGTGCTGTAATGTATTACAGGTGCAGTATATAGTGATGTAATGTATTACAGGGGCAGTATATAGTGATGTAATTTATTACAGGTGTCGTATATAGTGATGTAGTGTATTACAGGGGCAGTATATAGTGATGTAATGTATTACAGGTGCAGTATATAGTGCTGTAATGTATTACAGGGGCAGTATATAGTGATGTAATTTATTACAGGTGTAGTATATAGTGATGTAGTGTATTACAGGGGCAGTATATAGTGATGTAATGTATTACAGGTGCAGTATATAGTGATGTAGTGTATTACAGGGGCAGTATATAGTGATGTAATGTATTACAGGGGCAGTATATAGTGATGTAATTTATTACAGGTGTAGTATATAGTGATGTAGTGTATTACAGGGGCAGTATATAGTGATGTAATGTATTACAGGTGCAGTATATAGTGCTGTAATGTATTACAGGGGCAGTATATAGTGATGTAATTTATTACAGGTGTAGTATATAGTGATGTAGTGTATTACAGGTGCAGTATATAGTACTGTAATGTATTACAGGGGCAGTATATAGTGATGTAGTGTATTACAGGGGCAGTATATAGTGATGTAATGCATTACAGAGGCAGTATATAGTGCTGTAGTGTGTGTGTGTGTGTGTGTGTGTGTGTGTGTATATGTATGTATGTATATATATATATATATTATACACAGTATTGGGTAGAATTTAGTTAAGTACATCAGTCCGGCCCTCTAAAAGGATCCCAAGTTCTCATGCGGCCCCATGAGAAATTTTATTGCCCACCCCTGCTCTAACGGGTGATGACTAATTTGACTGACTGTCCTTTGCACCGACCGTTTAGAAAAATCAGAGAAAAATATAAATTTGCATAATAATTTGGAACATGGTGTATAGCTAGTTGTCTACAACAAGACCTGAACACCGAAGACAGAAATCTTTTTACCCAGCGATGGTTTGCTAGGTCTTGATCAAAATAAGCACTCAATGCCAATACCTGGACCTTAAAAGTGCTGGGACTGAGACTTTTTCAAGGCCGTTTTGTAGGAAGTCCAGGATGTGAGCCACATTCAGATGAAATAAGTCAGGAACCTGAGGTTTGCACCAGGCGGTAAAGGTTTTCAATATCTTGAAATATATGAGGTTGGTGACTGGCTTACGGCTTTTTTGAAGAGTCTCAATTACTCTCTCTTACAGGCCCCTGGCTCTCAGAATTATGGCTTCAGAAGCCACGCTGCCAAGTTCAGTCTCCTGAAATCTTGGTGGAAGAGTGGACCTTGATGAAGAAAGTCGTGGACTTGAGGCAATATGAAGAGCCCGTCCTGAGACAAGTTTATGAGGGCCCCAAACCAACTTCTCCTGAGCCATATTGATGCGACCATTATGGTAGGCACTTTGTCTGTTATCTTTTGCAGAGTCCTTGCCAGTAGTGGTATTGGTGGAAAAGCATAGGCTAGTGGAAACCTCCAAGGGAGGGAGAAGGCATCCACTGCTAGAGCCTGATCGTTGGGATTCAGGGAAAAAAGTTGATCTACCTTTGCATTCTGCTTGTTCGCAAAGAGATCCACCTCTGGACGGCCCCACCTCAGGACTTAAGGTACCGTCACACATAACGAGATCGCTAGCGAGATCGCAGCTGAGTCACGGTTTCTGTGATGCAGTAGCGATCCCGTTAGCGATCTTGTTATGTGTGACACCTACAAGCGATCAGGCCCCTGCTGTGAGATCTCTAGTCCTTGCAGAATGGTCCAGGCCATTTTCTTCAAAGGCGGTGTCCTGCTGGGCAGGACACATCGCTGTTGTTAATGTGGTCCATAAATTTACTGTGATGCAATCTAATCATACATCCCTCTTAAACTGTCTGCAGTCCAAATTATGAGTCACTTGTGGTAACATGCATACCACTCTCTTTCACACACACCAGAGACATACTCAGATATGAATAGAAAGTAAGACTGCTTTAATCCGGAAGTGAAAATACATTTAAATGGACTTATTGGCTAGGTGCCAAGAATACGTAACACGTCTCCTATTGGATAAAGTAGAACAGCTTATTCTGTGATATACAATATACTGTAATGTGCTTGGTTCCTCATTTATATTAAGCAATATCAGCATGATTCACTCATCACATGAAAAGTCCAGACTGTCTGAGTCTTATCTCCAAATGCAGAACTAGGTAGGGTACACAGTCTCAAACAGCATCTTAAATCCTGGTTTTTGGATATCTTCATATATACTCCTAATAGTTCATAATCTTGTCCTTAACAGTCCCCCCTTTGGAGATAGCCAAAAGTCTTTCCTTACTTTCCTCGAGTCTATTGATCTGTCCTAATGCCGATGGTTACCTCACTCACATACGAGATAACCCATCCCTTGTGGATGAATCTCCCCACCTAACAGACTATGCATAGGAAGCCAGATCCTGACCGTATTCTCTAGACTGTCCTAATGGCTATGTTCCACTGGCACACGTTATTCAGGAAGGGGGAACGTGGCAGTAGTCCTCTAATTGGCTACTATTTATCAGGGTTGGTTTCACTCAGAGTCTCATGCTCCTCAGTCCTCAGGCGGTAATGGTGGGACATCATCAAAGGTGGTATGCACAGTCATCTTCTGGTCCACAGGCTTAGATATCATCGTCCTGGTACAAAGTATCGGGTAGAAGAGGGAAAACAGCCATCTCCTGGTCCCAGGTCCGACATCTTTTGTAGTGGGATGCATGGATCTTCGTAAGAAAGAAAGAGAGAGAGAGAGAAAAGAGAGAAAATTGGGATGAGAGAGAGAAGGAGAGAGAAAATTGGGATTGAGAAGAGAGGAAGAGAATGAGAGAGAGAAAAGAAGAGAGAGAGAGAAAGAGAGAAAAGAGAGAAATCTAGATCTGGTTGGATCTGGAGGAGAAAACTCAAAAACATATATTAGGCAAATGTTTAGTTAAACAAACAACAAGCTTAGTTGAAGTATCTGGGGGTACTTCTAAACAGGATTTCATAGGGTCTCAACCTAGTGGTCCCTGCTGGGGTGTGTCTGACACTGAACAATTCAAGGGGAAGACTCTCATGCCCTTGCCTTCTACACTGCCCCATCTTCCCAACCTTCCCTCTATTCTGTGGCTGGTATGGGGTGTGTAGAGTCAGTTCTGTGTCTAAGGCCTGACATATCTCTTTGGCTGGCAGTGAAAGCAGGGCACTAGCCACTTCCTATGGTCTCCGGGAGCCCACAGCTGCACCCTATCTCAGTCCTCTTCTTCTTCTGAGACAAAAGGTACTGTCACACATAACGAGATCACTAGCGAGATCGCAGCTGCGTCACCATTTTGGTGACGCAGTAGCGATCCTGTTAGCGATCTCGTTATGTGTGACACTTACCAGCGATCAGGCCCCTGCTGTGAGATCGCTAGTCGTTGCTGAATGGTCCAGGTCATTTTCTTCAAAGGCGACGTCCTGCTGGGCAGGACACATCGCTGTGTTTGACACTGTGTGACAGGGTCACAGTGACTGCTGAGATCGTTATACAGGTCGCTACTGCGACCTGTATTGTTCCTGCATCGCTGGTAAGATCTGACTGTGTGACATCTCACCTGCGACCTCCCAGCGACTTACCTGCGATCCCTATCAGGTCGCATCGTTTTCGGAATCGCTGGTAAGTCGTTGTGTGTGACTGGGCCTTTAAGGTCCAGTCACACTAAGCAACTTACCAGCGATCCCAACAACGATAGGGATCGCTGGTAAGTTGCTAGGAGGTTGCTGGTGAGCTGTCACACTGCGACGCTCCAGCGATCCCACCAGCAACCTGACCTGGCAGGGATCGCTGGAGCGTGGCTACACGAGTTGCTGGTGAGCTCACCAGCAACCAGTGTCCAGCCACACGTGCAGAGAGCAGGGAGCAGCGCACACTGAGCGCTGGCTCCCTGCTCTCCTAGTTACAGCACACATGGGGTTAATTACCCGATGTGTGCTGCAGCTAAATGTGCACAGAGCAGGGAGCAGCGCACACTGCTTAGCGCTGGCTCCTTGCTCTCCTAGCTACAGCACACATCGGGTTAATTAACCCGATGTGTCCTGCAGCTACATGTTTACAGAGCAGGAGCCGGCACTGACAGTGAGAGCGGCTGAGGCTGGTATCAAAGGTAAATATCGGGTAACCAAGGACAGGGCTTCTTGGTTACCCGATGTTTACATTGGTTACCAGCCTCTGCAGAAGCCGGCTCCTGCTGCCTGCACATTTAGTTGTTGCTGTCTCGCTGTCACACACAGCGATCTGTGCTTCACAGCAGGACAGCAACAACTAAAAAATGGCCCAGGACATTCAGCAACAACCAACGACCTCACAGCAGGGGCCAGGTTGTTGCTGGATGTCACACACAGCAACATCGCTAGCAACGTCACAAAAGTTGTTCGTTAGCAGCGATGTTGCTAGCGATGTTGCTTAGTGTGACGGGGCCTTTACTCTTGTAGGGTCAGGACAATGTTTTCTCAAGACTTTCCATCTTTCCTTTCTTCTTCACATCGGAGTCATTCAAAAGCACAGATTGACTGACTGTTTCTTTGGTAAGTGGTCTTGGGGCTTCTTTGGATGTTCTGTCAGTGAGGGCACTTCTTACTGCTTCCCTTGACTCCTCCAATGTAGGCCTCAACCCTGCTCACCGCGACTCTGTCTGGCAATAGCAAAGCTTCCATCCGTTCTTCTATGGCCTCATGGCGCCGTACAGTTCCATTGGCAGTGATCAAGTCTCTTGTCTTCCATACAGAGTAGATGCTGGCTGCCATCTTGCAGGCTTCAGCGAGAGCACATACATTTGCTTCTTCACAGACAGGCGTGCGGGTAGCGACTGCTCTATCAGCACAGCGTCTTCTGCTACCACCACCATACCCATGTGGAACCGTCTTCTTGATGCACATCTTGATCCATCCGCAAAGGGGTTAAGTCAGGGTCCAAAGGTGTATCCGTCACTGTATCGAATCCAGAGTTTCCTCAGCATTTTCTGTGACATCTAAAAGCTTATGGATATATATCAAGGAATCTCCACACTGAACTGTGTTTGGGGCAGAAATACCACATTACCTCCAGTATAGGTAAGCAGTGCGGTGCACAATTCTTCTTTTTTATTTTTCAAAGTTTCCTCAGCTATGCCAGAGTCGACTACCTCTTCCACCAAGGTGTCAGAGGTGGGACACTCCCCCCTTGGAAGGGGGAGAAGTTTAGCAGGATTAAGGACCCCACACCGGGAGATGGTGACTTTGTAGTGGGTGCTCATGACCCCTACTAAAGAACCGGGAAAATGTTGTTAATAAAAGTGTTGTATTTTTAATATTGTATTGTATTGTAGTGTTAGGGCACCCCCTAGTGGCCGGGTGGGACGGCTGTTGCCACCGGGGAAGGAGGAGTCGGCTGGATGTCTAGGGAAGGTCTGTGTGTGTGGAAGAGAGTCGGATCCGGGACAGCAGTGTGTGAGCATCGGTGGCAGTGTGTGAGCGGAACATCAGGGGACGCCGGAGCAACGGAGGAGTACGCAACCTCAAGGTCTGATTCCGCTGGTGTGGGTCCAGTGTGTGCTTGACTAAGGAGTGGGAGCCCGGAGAAGCGGAGTACCCAGGGCATATCCCCACCAGAGGGCGCGTTTGGGCAGGTTGTCCCCAGCTCCACAGAAACTGCTGAATTTTGCTGACCGGATTTGTATTGTGCCAATAAATGTTATCTTTTATTACAAGCAACTACTGCCTGAAGACTGTTTGTGCGTCACCGGACGAAGACACCGACACACACTGTCTCACCAAGCTAGTCCCCAACATTAAAGGAGTGATGGAGCCAGGGGTGTGCCGTGAATCCACTGGTGCCACGACTACACAGCCAGAGGCGCCCCTGGGCCATCACTTCATGTGGCGTAGTCGGCAGGATGCGAGTCCCCTGCCAGGGACCCAAGAAGCTGGAGATCAGGTCGTGCCTGGGGCACAGGATCCCGACTACGAGGGAAGATTTCCAGTCCCCTGGTGGGAAGAGAACACAGTGCCCGTAGCGTTGGACCGGGCACAAGATGGCGGCAAGAGGGCCGTTATCTGTGAAGTGGAAGAAAAGGCGCGAAAAGTTGGCGCCGAAAGAAGAGCCTGGGGCTGGCCGGTGCCGAGGAAGAGGCACAGAGTACTCCGCCCAAAGAGGGGAGGCGCCAGTCCCAGGGCATTGAAGACATACGAAGTGGGCGGTGTTCGGAAGAAAAAGAAGTGCCGCCGCGGAGGAGTCAAGCGGATGCGTGAGGCTGGGGGAGGGATCTGTTTAAGAGTGGGAAACGAAGGCCCGCCCTCTCTCTCCGCAGTCTCAGCTTGGACATCGCCCTTGCCAGGACAACTACCGGAGATAGTGATGGAGACTTCAGGACAACCCGAGGAGCTTGCTACCACCATGGCTCTGGTCAGCCTAGGCCGGGGGCGTCCGAAGTTTACTACTGCACGCGAGGCAGCGCTGGTGGATCTTCCGATTGGACCGGGAGGTTCCACGCGCCCCGAGAAGGTCACTTGGAAAACCACATGGGACGCGAAGACCGGGGGCACCGTTACAGAAGTGCGGGCCACGTACGCCACCCAGCCCCCAATAAGAGACCGGATTCCGGGGGTCACGCCCCTCCCTTGGGAAACCCCACAGCCAGGCGCCATTGCTGCCACACCAACTGCCTCGTATGGAGTACCGGCCGAAGAGCTAGCTGAGCGGCTGGAGGAAGATCATCTAGGCTTCGTATGGGAACCGGTGATCGTCCCTTCTCCTGTGCAGCACCCCAGAGCTCCATCCCCGGTACCTGACCCTGTCCGAGAACGCCTTATGGCCGAAACCGTCGTCCGGGAAATGTTGTCCGGTCCCGGCGGCGAGGAGCTAGCCCTGCAGTTCACCACCGGAGTGGTGGTGAAATTTAACCAGCAGGAGGGGTACGGGTTCATCCGCGAGGTCAACACGGGGGACGACTATTTTTACAATAGAGTCCACCTGGATGTGGAAGGCCTGCCCAAGAGACTCCATACTTTGTACCCGGGCGAGAAGGTCCAATTTCTCCCGGATGCGGGAAGTCGCGGCCTGTTCGCCGTTGGTGTCAACAGGATGCCGACCGCCCGGGAAGCGGCCCAGTGGCAGCAAGAGCTGGAGTGGGAGGAGCAGCAGGAGCGACGCCGGAACCACCCAAAGCCGGTACCGACGGCGCCCTCTCACTCCAAACGCACCGTGGCAGTTGCTCCGGAAGCATCATCTGACCCGGAGAAGGTTACCCCGGTAGTCGCTGTGAACCAGAGCGTGACCAATAGACCAGTCATCGTCCTAGATGTGCCACCACCTGCACCACAGCCACTCCGGGCAGCGACGCCATCACCACCGCCGGGAGCGGAAGAAGCTGCGTCAGCAGAGCCACCTTTTGCACCCGTGTCGTTCCGGAGGCTACGCCGCCAGCCAGGGCAGTACGTGGGCGCCTACATACAGGCACAGGCGGAGGAGTGGAAGCGGTCCTGGCCTCCGGAATAGTCCTCTGAAGATTCTCTACTTAAAGACCGGTATTGTTCTTAGACCGGCAGCAGTTTTAGTTACAAGTTCTACGGGCCTGTTGCCCGCCACCTAAGACCGGGAGCGCTGTTGAGCCTCCGGGCACCATCTCAGACCGGGAGCGCTGTTGAGCCTCCGGGCGCCACCTAAGACCGGGAGCGCTATTGAGCCTCCGGGCGCCATTGCAGAACCGGGAGCGCTGTTGACGCCTCCGGGCGATCCCTAAAGACCGGGAGCGCCGCTGAACTGGTGCCGCTGTTGTTGCGAACTGGCTTAAAAGGTTTTTCACGTTATGTATGTTTTTAGAGAAGAGCCGTGCCGGGAGGCTCGGATTTTAAGAGGGGAGGCATGTAGTGGGTGCTCATGACCCCTACTAAAGAACCGGGAAAATGTTGTTAATAAAAGTGTTGTATTTTTAATATTGTATTGTATTGTAGTGTTAGGGCACCCCCTAGTGGCCGGGTGGGACGGCTGTTGCCACCGGGGAAGGAGGAGTCGGCTGGATGTCTAGGGAAGGTCTGTGTGTGTGGAAGAGAGTCGGATCCGGGACAGCAGTGTGTGAGCATCGGTGGCAGTGTGTGAGCGGAACATCAGGGGACGCCGGAGCAACGGAGGAGTACGCAACCTCAAGGTCTGATTCCGCTGGTGTGGGTCCAGTGTGTGCTTGACTAAGGAGTGGGAGCCCGGAGAAGCGGAGTACCCAGGGCATATCCCCACCAGAGGGCGCGTTTGGGCAGGTTGTCCCCAGCTCCACAGAAACTGCTGAATTTTGCTGACCGGATTTGTATTGTGCCAATAAATGTTATCTTTTATTACAAGCAACTACTGCCTGAAGACTGTTTGTGCGTCACCGGACGAAGACACCGACACACACTGTCTCACCAAGCTAGTCCCCAACATTAAAGGAGTGATGGAGCCAGGGGTGTGCCGTGAATCCACTGGTGCCACGACTACACAGCCAGAGGTGCCCCTGGGCCATCACTTCAACTTTGTCAGGGAGCAGTTTGTCACTGGTGCTTTAGGTAGGTGCTCAATCTGGCTGAGTAGTATTCATGATGTCTTCTTCCATGGCAAACAGGTATAATGACTTCTGGGCTGGAGATGATGTGATGATACTCTTCAGGTGGCTGTGAATGCAGCACATCTGTATGTGGGGTGATCTTGTAAGCTGCTGGATTCATCTCCATACGTCTTGCCACTTGAAGGAGGGTGTCTTGGTCCTTCGCTTCTGTAATCAGGAGTTACCAGCTGTAGTTGTTTGCATATGGGCTCTCGGAGACCTGATACAAAGGACTATACCTAGGTTTGTAAGAAAGAGCAATGAGAGTAACTTGAGGTCAGGAGAACACTGAAATTCTAAAAACTAAGATCCCCTAAAACCTCGGGGAAAGAGAAAAGAGCACAAGAGGGTTTGGAAACTACCAAGCAGCACCCCCTGACTACATATACACAACTAGGAAAAAGCAGTGGAGTGTATCTACTCTACCTCTCCTGTGCTGACCCTGTAACTGGGGGCCCTGCACTCTCCCTCATCCCGACGGTAGCCCTGATGGTGGTCAGGGTCGGGCCTCCAGCGTATCCCTCTCTCCTGTCAGACCCTGCAAACTAGGACACAAAGGATTACTGGGTGCTACCAACAAAAACCCTAATATATGCCAGCTCCTGATGATCAATGTCCCCTTGGGACCACATGATCCTCCACCCTCTCTATCAGGGAACTCTTGTGCAAGATACCAGGCAGGATAACATACAAGTGAGAATATCCCAAACTAGGCTAAGCATCAACTGCCATAGGCAGAAAAATATTCACTGTCCACCAGGACTAATAGTGAGCAGTCTATATGGTCTACTAAATTGTATACTAGATACAGCAAAAACAAACATGCAAAAGTGAAGGGAAAAGGTTTCCACAGGACTATCAGCAATAACCTCTGCTAAGGTTCATTAGTGGGAACACAATGGGGCACAACTGCATATATGACCAAAAACGGAGTGTGTATTTCAGGTCCCTATGTCCCCCCTCTGCAGCGTCTGCTACATCAGCAATAAACAGAGTAGTGGCTTTGGCTGCTGAAACAAAAATGGGAACTGGGTGTCGGCTGGACTAAAATGGCGTCAAAAGATGAACTATGTAGTGTCTGAGTTAAAACGGCCGCTAAGGATAATTACCGATAAGAAACAGCCACTAAAAGAGGAAGTAGGTGTTGGCCAAAAATGGCGTCTGAAGAAGCCTGGGAGGGAGTGACATGGATTGTGACATCTACATTCAGGAGGTATTCAATCTGTCACTGGGAATACGGATTATATAGGGACCCCTGGGCTGACCCTGTAACTATCCCCATACCATACCCCACCCAGGGCTGGGCAAAACACAGAGTGACAGAAAGAAATCTACATTCAGGACAGGAAATAATGGGGTGATCTTACGTGGACACAGTGCTCCACAGACAGCACACAAGTCCACCCTATATATCAGCTTATAGCATCTTATTTTCACAGACAGGTAAAATACACATAGTGTAGTGGCTAGATTCAGAATTGCTCATCTAATCTCCCCCATCCTTGGGAGAATTTTCCATTTCCCTTTTCGACATACGTGTGTCACTTACAATTACACTTCACAGAACTTGAAATAGAAACTAACACTTCTCTTTTTTTTTTTTTTCCCTACGGTGTTCCACACCAGAAACTGCGTACATTATACATACAAACGTCTTCCAGGAAAACCTAGAGCATCAGGGTCACTTGGGTGATAATAAGGTACACTCACCCTCACTATAAACCTGCAAACCTGGTTCCATTACTGGCCAGAAAGAATCCCCAGCTTTAATTTGGGTGAGTCCATACAAATCAACATATGTGGCAGAGTGGGTTTTCTGGATTTGGCATATCGTCCTATAAAAAAGCATGGGATGCAAATCAGGATCAGGACTCCTAAGGCTTCCATGTCACATATTTAGGGCGTTCTTGTCCGGGACTATAGGAATAATGGTGCGATGCCATGTGTGGGCTGACGTCCTCAAATAAGGACAGCACCTGTGGTTTATCTCTATAGCTGGAGATTGTGGGTTTGGTCTCTGCTAGGGACAGTTTTGGTTGTGGGGTGAATCATTGTCATCTTCCTGCCCCCCCCCCCCCCCCTCGGTGGCTTCAGTTGCTCCAGCCACAAATAGGCCAGTGGCCTTGGGTCTTAAGATGGCTGGAAAAGGGAACTAGGTGCGGCCCGACCTGAAATGGCGTCTGGGCAGGCTAGGGAGGGCGTTAGACAATCCTCTGGGGACGATTGATGAGGAGGGGGGCGTTGTTTCCTAATGGGCTTGGCCACTTCCTGAGGTGCCATTTTCTGAGCTGGTGCAATATAGAAATATCTACTATTTCCATCCCATTCCTCTTTCCATGCCAATTTTCTAACATCTTTTGACGTTCTATACCATGCCTCAGCATCCATAAGGAGATCTTTATCTTTCAAAATCCCTCGCTTATTTAACAAGACATCTTTCTATTCCTGCTCCTCTAATCTCCCTCTCTTGGCAGTGATCCCTGCCACCTTCAGGAGCGACTTCATATTTTTAACATAATTCATCTGCCGTTAACTTGACAGGTGTAGATTGATTGGACCCCATCTTCAAAAGGGTAAACAACCTAAAACTAACACGTCAATCTGGAGGTCTGGTCTGTGCCGTTATACACTTTCTCTCCTGGACCGGCGACTATACACATCCACAGAATACACAGATTTCTATCTCAGTCCACAAAACCACAACACAAACGGGTTGTCTTTCCAAGAAGAAGTGTCACGTGGGTGATAAGGAACTAAATTCACCCTTACTATATGTTACTTCAAGTACTAGTAACCTCTGTTCACCTTATATACACCACATAAGTACGGTCCGTCCAAAACATTTAATGACACTGATTAAGACCAAAGTTAAGGAATTTCCCCAATGTATTCAATCCTAGGTAAGAATACATTGACATCCACTAAAACAAGACCAATGAGTACGCATACAACGTTCAACTCACTGCTTAGCAAGAAAACCGTACCAGGTAACAGTCAGGGCTCTTTCCCCCACTTTATACAACACTGCACCTGTACATAGAAAACCCTCCACTGAAGTCTTCTATTCCCGAAGACCAGATCAAATCCAAAGCCTTATCAATCATCAACTATCGACCGGACACGTCGTCACAAATCGGTGTATCTCGCAGTATACACAGCAGTATACATACACAGTTAACCTTCTCAAAGTAAAGCTGCTCGTTTTTTTTTTTTTTTTCCTTCCACTCAAAAGACAGCTCTATACATTATCGCGACACTTCCCCTTTTTCCGCCATAACTGAACAAAACAGAACTTCCCGTTTCTCGTAAGCCAGCAAGTACTCCGCCTGCTGCAAATAAACAGACATTTCAACAGGTAGACACAGGTAAACACAATAACATAACAATAAGGACACTATATATATATATATATATCATCCAGGTGGCTGATCTCACCTGCACATATAACCATATATATATATATATATATAACCAGCGTATATAACAACTTCCTCATTTTCCTCTACCGTTAACTCAGAGAAAAACGAAACTTAAAACTTCTGCTTTCTCCAAAGAGCAGACAAAAACCCAAAACCACATTACATTATGTGATTTAGAATTACATTTATACAGACAGCTTAAGGTGAACCTGACCACCTTGGTGTGGGATCTCTTAGGATGGCTTATCTCATGCAAGATGGCGGTCATTAGGTGTCTAGACTGGAATAGCCCAACCCCCCCTTTCGAAATCCAAGTACACGCATGAGGTTTGCAAGGTGAGATTATACAAATGTTCTCACCTGCAGTTGGACTGCGCATCTCCATTCCCTCTCGCGTAGTTCCCTTTCGAATCAAGGTGTCAGCATGGCCGTCCGTCATCCAGACTCCGTCCTAAGGTTCGTTGGGCGCCACTGTTAATGTGGTCCATAAATTTACTGTGATGCAATCTAATCATGCATCCGTCTTAATCTGTCTGCAGTCCAAATTATGAGTCACTTGTGGTAGCATGCATACCACTCTCTTTCACACACACCAGAGTCGTACTCAGATATGAATAGAAAGTAAGACTGCTTTAATCCTGAAGTGAAAATACATTTAAAAGGACTTATTGGCTAGGTGCCAAGAATACGTAACACGTCTCCTATTGGATAAAGTAGAACAGCTTATTCTGTGATATACAATATACTGTAATGTGCTTGGTTCCTTATTTATATTAAGCAATGTCAGCATGATTCACTCATCACATGAAAAGTCCAGACTGTCTGAGTCTTATCTCCAAATGCAGAACTAGGTAGGGTACACAGTCTCAAACAGCATCTTAAATCCTGGTTTTTGGATATCTTCAAATATACTCCTAATAGTTCATAATCTTGTCCTTAACACTGTGTTTGACACTGTGTGACAGGGTCACAGTGACTGCTGAGATCGTTATACAGGTCGCTACTGCGACCTGTATTGTTCTGCATCGCTGGTAAGATCTGTGTGACATCTCACCTGCGACCTCCCAGCGACTTAGGGATACTGCTCACATAGCAGCGATCTCGCTAGTGATCTCGCTGAGTCACGGTTTTCGTGACGCAGCAGTGACCTCATTAGCGATCTCGCTGTGTGTGACAATGAGCAGCGATATGGCCCCTGCTGTGAGATCGCTGCTCGTTGCACACAGCTCTGGTTCATTTTTTTATTGTTGCTCTCCCGCTGTTAAGCACACACCGCTGTGTGTGACAGCGAGAGAGCAACAATCAGGATGCACAGAGCCGGCGTCTGGAAGCATGTGGTAAGCTGTAACCAGGGTAAATATCGGGTAACCAGGGAATCCCCTTCCTTGGTTACCCGATATTTACTTTAGCTACCAGCCTCCGCCGCTCTCACTGCCAGCGCTGGCTCCCTGCATCCTGCACACAGCCGGAGTACACATCGGGTAAAATTAACCCAATATGTACTCTGGCTACGATGCACGGAGCCGGCGTCTGGAAGCTGCGGACACTGGTAACCAACGTAAATATCGGGTAACAAGCGCTTGGTTACCCAATGTTTACGTTGGTTACCAGTGTCCCAGCTTCCAGACGCCGGCGCCGTGGAAGCGCAGCATCGCTTCCACGTCGCTGGGGGCTGGTCACTGGTGAGATCTGCCTGATTGACAGCTCACCAGCGACCATGTAGCGACGCAGCAGCGATCCTGACCAGGTCAGGTTGCTGGTGGGATCGCTGCTGCGTCGCTAAAGTGTGACGGTACCCTTACCTGCGATCCCTATCAGGTCGCATCATTTTCGGGATCGCTGGTAAGTCGTTGTGTGTGACTGGGCCTTAAGATGTGGAATACATCTGCCTTCAAAGATGTCTTTCTGCCCAACAAAATATTTTTGTGGAAATCCTTTGAAGGCTCACGTGGCGTGTGCTTCCTTAATGACGAAGGTGTGCCACAGACGTCATATTGTCCGAGTAGACTATCACGTGTGCCCTTTGGATCATGGGGACTGCTGCTCTGACAGCTTGGTCCACAGCTTCTAGCTCTCGGTAATTTGTGTATCTGCGGTTGACCTCCTGGGACCAGAGACCTTGAAAGGGAACTTGAAAGACTATCGCTCTCCAGCCTCTCTGGCTGGCATCCATTGTATTCGTCATCAGTGATTCCCGATTCCAGCAGACTCCCCTTTGTAGATGAGTTGGAATCATTCACCACAGCAAAGATGTTTTTACTGAACCTGGCAAAGATATCTTTTTGTTCAGGGACCTCTGAAAACCGTCCCAAGAAGCTAGGATGTGAGCTTGCAGTGAGCTTGAGCCCAGGACACTGCTGGGAGACATGACATCATAGACACTAAAGGTGGCTTTACACGCTACGATTTCGCTAAAGCGATCTCGTTGGGGTCACGGAATTTGTGACGCACATCTGGCCGCTTTAGCGATCTCGTTGTGTGTGACACCTATGAGCGATTTTGAATCGTCGCAAAATCATTCAAAATCGCTCATCGGTGACATCCCCCCCTATTCCCAATTATCGTTGCTGATGCTTGGGCGATGTAGTTCGTCCTTCCTGCGGCAGCACACATCGGTACGTGTGACACCGCAGGAACAAGGAACCTCACCTTACCTGCGTCCCGCCAGCAATGAGGAAGGAAGGAGGTGGGCGGGATGCTCGTCCCGCTCATCTCCGCCCCTCCGCTTCTATTGGGCGGCTGCTTAGTGACGTCGCTGTGACGCCGAACGAAAGGAGACGGTACGCCGGTCACAGCGACGTCGCTATGCAGGTAAGTCCGTGTGACGGGGGTGCGCGATTTTGTGCGCGACGGACAGTGATATGCCCGTGTCGCACAAACGATGGGGGCGGGTACGCACACTAGTGATATCGGTACTGATATCGCAGCGTGTAAAGCCCGCTTAACACTGATATTGCGAATCTTAGGGTTATCCAATCCATCGCTGATGATGCAGGGGTTAAAACTTTGTTTTTTATCCTCACTTGTTTGTCTTTGGGCAGAAAGGACATTTGTTTGATGGAGAGGGAAGTAGGTCCAATTTTTTGAGGATTTATCACCAATCCCAATCTGTGTAGGATTTTGAGGGTCATCGGTACCTGTTGTCGAGGTAAGGAATGACACAAATGTTCTTTGGTCTCTTTTCAGCCCCTTGGGTGTTCACCAAGCTAATGGGGGAGGTGGTGGTGTTCATACAAACGGGAGGGCGTTGAATTGGTAGTGATGGAGAAACCCGTTGTGACGAACCGCGAAACGGAAGATCTTTTGTAAGCGTGACAGATTGGGATGTGATAATATGCATCCTTTAAATTGATAGTAGACATGAAAAACCCGTGACTGATAAGAGGTATGGTGGATTTGACGGACTCTATATTGAAACGTCTGTAGATGATATGAGGATTTAATGGTTTCAGATTTATAATCAGCCTGGGGGCGCCGTTTTGTTTTTTTTTTTTTATCAAGAACAGACCTGAATAGTGACCGTGACCCACCGCTGTTTCTGGTACTGAAGATATTACTCCTATCTTTTGGAGATTTTGAATGCTTAGCATAAGGGTGTTTCATGATCCCTGAGGAGGGGTGATCCTTAGACAT
The DNA here is from genome assembly GCF_048569485.1 of Anomaloglossus baeobatrachus. Classification (NCBI taxonomy): domain Eukaryota; kingdom Metazoa; phylum Chordata; class Amphibia; order Anura; family Aromobatidae; genus Anomaloglossus; species Anomaloglossus baeobatrachus. The sequence goes on along the minus strand of NW_027441782.1, from coordinate 1,081,531 downwards.
TGTGGTAGGTATGTGGCAAATTCGATTTTTAGGCCATCCCTGATGGTGTTTATGACCCACTGATTTGACGAAATCTCTTGCCACTAATGAAGAAACCTGGATAGATGAACCCCTATTCTGATGGTGTCATTGCTTCTCTTGACGATGGCTCCAATCTTCGAACTTCTGGAACATAAAGATGTTCCTACCATTGCCCCCTTTTTGATAACTCTACCGACCCATTTTATCTTTCCCTTGGTACTGGGTAGGCTGACTCGGGGGGGTGGGGGGGACGAAAAAATGTCTTCGTTTGCTTCTCCTCTGGCAATAGCTTCTTTTTATCTGTTGCCGTCTCCAGGATGTCATCCAGGGCTAGGCCAAAAACATATTCTCCCCGAAAGGGGATAGAGCATAGCTTAACTTTAGAAGCCGCTTTGCAGATCCAAAGTTTAAGCCAAATGGCTCGTCTTGCAGACTTTGAAAGAACCCCACTTCTTGCTGCTACATGGACTGACTCGGCCGATGAATCTGCAAGACATCCTGTCGCCATCTGTAGAGATGGAAGGGAAGCCAAGAGTTCTTCCTTTGGGGTGTCTTGGGCGAGATGCTCCTGAACAGTGATCTGGCTACACATGTAGAGGCCACCCCGGTCCTATGTAGTACCGCAGAGGTCTCCCAGGACTTCTTAAGAACACTGTCAATCTTACGGTCCATGGGATCCTTAAGTGATAACTCTCCAAAGGGAAGAGTCGTCCTTCTGGCCACTCTGGCTACTTGTACATCCACCTTAGATACCTCCCAGCAGCAGGCAGGATTGTCGTCTAGCAGGAACCAGTTCCTCAATTCCCGAGGAATGATAAGGCACTTCTCTGGGGCTTCCCACTCCTGGAGAATCATATCTCTGATGATCTCATGCATCGGGAATCCTACTTTCTTTTTCGTTCTTAAACCCCCAAACATTTCCTCCTGTACTGACCTGGCCGATTTCTTTTCCTCAACCGCCATAGTATCCCGCACCGCTCCCAGTAGTTCATCCATATCATCCATGGAGAACAAATATTTGGTCTCGACTTTATCCACTGAAGAGATACCTTCATTCTCCTCTATGACCTCAGCTGGTAGAGATGATGGACCTTCTAAAGAGTCTTACTCTGACTCCTCCATGAGGCTAAAGCCTGCTTTACACCTTACGATCCAGCATACGATATCGTATACGATCGTAACCGCCCCCATCGTATGTGCAGCACGTTCAATTTGTTGAATGTGCCACACAAACGATTAACCCCCATCATACATACTTACCTTCCATACAACCTCTATGTGGGCGGCGAACGTCCACTTCCTGGAGTGGGAGGGACGTTCGGCATCACAGCGACGTCACGCGGCAGCCAGCCAATAGAAGCGGAGGGGTGGAGATGAGCGGGACGTAAACATCCCGCCCACCTTCTTCCTTCCGCATTGCTGGCCGGGTGGCGCAGTACGCAGGTAAGATCTGTTCATCTTTCCCGGGGTGTCACACACTGCGATGTGTGCTACCCCGGGTACGATGAACAATCTGACGTTCAATTCTAGAGAAATGAACGATGTGCGTGCGATGAACGTATTACCGTTCAATCGCAATCACACGTACCTGTCACACACTGCAATGTACCTTACGATGCCGGATGTGCGTCACTTACGACGTGACCCCGCAGACACATTGTAAGATACATTGCAGTGTGTAAAGCAGGTTTAAGTTTCCTCTTCTTGGGTGCTGGGGCTGCAATGGGAAGAGGCTGGGAGAGGGATGCTAGGAAAGACTGAACCTCCTGACGTACCAGGCTTCTTAACTCTTCAATGAGGGAGGGTTGTTCCTCTCTAACTACTCGGTCAGTACAGGGTTGGCATAGTCTCTTATTATGGCCCGAAGGAAGCCTCTTGCTACACTACACAAAACATTTACGGCTGGAGGTCTTCTCCTTCTTGGGTGCCACATTCTTGTCTCCCCCGACCTTCCCCCAAGTTGCGAGAGAGAAAAGAACTTCGGCACTCAAGAGGAAACAGTGGAAAATGTGTTTCTTTTGAAAAAGATTGCTTTTATTAATGGCTCTTCATATGAAAAAAAAAAAGAGAAAAAACAGTTGACGTTTCGGCTAATACAATAGCCTCTGTCAGTAAACTGTCTATGTATACAGGGTATAATCAAAAAAATAAATGCATGGAAATCCTCGTCACCAGTCTTCTTCACTTTGTCCTTGGATCAGGTGCTCACTAGATACCATCACTGCATGTATACCATTGACTGGGTTCAAGAGCAGACTCTTGCTATCTTTCTCATAACAGGTCATTTCCTGACCGCATATATATCACTACTGCATGATTATCATCCACTGAGTTCAAGAGCAGACTCTTGCTATCCTTCTCATAACAGACCACGGAATTGTCAAAATGGTGACTAAGTTTTCCATGCATATATTTTTTTGATTATACCCTGTATATATAGACAGTTTATTGAAAAAGGCTATTGTATTAGCCGAAACGTCAACAACTGTTTTTTTTCTTTTCTTTTTTCATATGAAGAGCCATTAATAAAAGCAATCTTTTTCAAAAGAAACACATTTTCCACTGTTTCCTTTTGAGTGCTGAAGTTCTTTTCTCTCTCTTGGTTAAATTTTGACTTCTGAGCACCAATTATCACGGTTGTGCCAGATTCTTTACTTTTCTATTCCCCCAAGTTGCAGTATATTCACTGAACCGGGGGCTGTGTTGGGCTCCACAGAAGCAGAGTGGGTAGAGTGATCTCCCTCCATCCTCAGTCCAGCCTTGAGAGTGCTCTGACTGGGATCTTTGTGTGGTCCGGATGATATCCCAGCTTCCCACTATGGGGGTGACTCCACCTCTACCATCGGTAAGGGGGACACAGGCCATCTAACGGGGCGAGTGTCTTATTTACCGCCACGGTGCTGTGATCACGCATGCGTTCCACAGTGGAACGTATGAAATCTGAAAGTGACGCTGACAAGGAGCCCCTGATGACGTCACTTTCTGCTCACCCCACAGCCACCGTCCGTGAGAGGAGGTGCCGAAGAGCTAAAGGAGTCCCCTGGCGAGTCAGCCTGCCCTGCTTTAGCTCTAAGAGGCGCAGGAGGGGCAGGTAGGTTTCAAATCTGAATGAGACGGAAGCAGCAATGTAGGAGGAAGCGGGTTAGCTCAGACCTCAGCTGCCCGATTGGTAAGGAAGTATGTATGCGACGTTCCCATCACCGGCCACGGAAGCACCGCAGGTCAACTCTTCGTGCCCCATAGGGACAGGAAGCAACACTGGAGATGGGAGGTGGAAAGGAGTTATTTAACCTCTTTGTGTTTCCTGTCCTTATTAGGGTAGAGCGGTAACCTCCTGTGTGCTGTCGTGGAAGGTGACTAGAGAAAAATAAAAGGTTTGATATTTTCCACTCTTAAGCACTAGGGGGAGCAGCTGCTGAAATCCTACTGTAGACCTACTGTACTGTATAACTAGCTCACATTACAACTGCAGTATACGTGGGTGGAATCTGTTCATGTGTGTGATGTCACCTCCGCCTTCTGTTCTGTGTGTTTCCGAAAGGATAACAGAGAATGACGTTAAGGATCACAGTGCTGAGCCATTTTGTTAGTGAGCGCAAAGTGATCCTAATATCTAGTGTCACCAAGGACAGCTGCATAGTGCTCCTTACATAGCGCTCTGCACAACCCATACCAGCAATACTCTGCCGCATGCCCGCCTTCAATGATCTGCTGCATGCATGCCAGCCCGCCCACAATGCTCTGCCACATGCCCGCCCCCCCAATGCTTTGCCATATGCATGCCCCCCCAATTCTCTGCCGCACGCACACCCCTCAATGGTCTGCCGCATGCACGCCCGACCGCAATGCTCTGTCGCATGCAGGCCCCCAATGCTCTGCAGCACGCACACCTCCCAATGCTCTGCTGCATGCACGTCCCTCAATGACTATCAATCTTACTCGGTTTGGAGCTCCATGCAAGATCTCGCCTCGTGGGGGTAAGTATAATTCTGAGAAAGGTCAAGAATCAGCCTAGAGTTACGCAGGAGGACCTGGTCAATGACCTGAAGAGAACTGGGACCACATTCTCAAATATTACTGTAACACTATGCCTTCATGGATTAAAATTGTGCATGGCACACAGGGTCCCCCTGCTCATGCCAGCACATCCAGGCTCATTTGAATCTTTCCAGTGACCATCTGGATGATCCAGAGAGGCATGGGAGGCGGTCATGTGGTCAAGTGAGACCAAACTAGCATTAGTATTATAGCATTGAAGATGGATCGTAGCCGAGTCTTACAGCATGACGATGACCCGAAACACACAAACAGGGCAACTAAGGACCTGAGCCTAATAGAAAATCTTTGGAAGGAACTGAAACTCAATGCAGCCCAGTGACAGCCCAGAAACCTGAAAGATCTGTGTGGAGGAGTGAACCAAAATCCATGCTGCAGTGTGTGCAAACTGGGTCAAGAACTGTAGGAAACATCTGAACTCTGTGAGGCTAGTTTCCCACTTGCGTTGAAAAGCATCCGTTGCTATCCGCCGCCTTGAGGAATTACAGTAACCGTTGCAGGAAACCGTTTATTCCTCATAGACTTCTATTAGCTACGGATAGCAACGGATGGTCTTGCGTTGCATCTGTCCCGCGGCATCAGTTGTTTTGTCACTGACCGTCAGTGTCCGTCGAGCGGCGGGAACGCTGAATGTAGCGTTTTTTGTTGCTGTAAAAAAAACGCACTCTGCAGGATTCCGTTGGGATCTGTTACGAGGCATAATGAATGTATATGGTGCTGGATTCCGTCACGTTCTACTGAGCATGCTCAGCATGTCTAGCAGACGTTCTAAATCGTTTAAAAGCACTACTGGTCTCTCTCTCCGTCGGTCTCTCTCTGTCAATGTCGGTCTACCCCTCTCTCTCTCTCTCATACTCACCGATCACTGGCATGGCACTGCACGGCTGTCACACTTCTCTGGCGGCTTCTCCTCTTTTGGAAATGCCGGCCACTCATTATTCATTTAGTATTCACTGCTTCCCCCGCCCTCCGGCGCCTATGATTGGTTGCAGTCAGACACGCCCCCACGCTGAGTGGCAGCTATCTCACTGAAACCAACGACAGCCGTCGGTGGGCGGGTCTATATTGTGCAGTCCAATAAATAATTTAAAAAAAACGGCGTGCGGTTCCCCCCCAATTTTGATACCAGCCAAGGTAAAGCCACACAGTTGAAGGCTGGTATTCTCAGGATGGGGAGCCCCACGTTATGGGGAGCCCCCCAGCCTAAAAATATCAGCCAGCTGCCGCCTGGAACTGCGGCATCCATTAGATGCAACAGTCCCGGGACTCTACCCGGCTCATCCCAAATTGCACTGGTGCGGTGGCAAACGGGGTAATAAGGAGTTAGTGGCAGCTATGGGCTGCTGCCATTAAGTCCTAGGTTAATCATGGCAGGCGCCTATGAGACACATTCCATGATTAACCTGTAAGTGAAAGTAAGTAAACACATACACCCGAAAAAATACTTTATTTGGAATAAAAGGCCAAAACACACCCTCTTTCACCACTTTATTAAAATCCCCAAATACCCCTCCAGGCCCGGCATAATCCACACGAGGTCCCATGACGCTTTCAGCTCTGCTACATGAAGCTGACAGGAGCGGCAGTAGAACACCGCCGCTCCTGTGAGCTCCACGCAGAAACTGAAGGGAGTCGCGCTGTCAGCGGGAACGTCACTCAGGTAATGCCTGCATGTGCCGTGATGATGAGTGCGGTAGTGCCTGCGTGTGTCGCGATGATGAGTGCGGTAGTGCCTGCGTGTGTCGTGATGATGAGTGCGGTAGTGCCTGCGTGTGCCATGATGATGGGGGCTCTCTCTCTCGGCTACAAAAGTTAACGCAACAAGTTATTTCACAGGAATCCGTTGCCTTTATCATCACACTATTTGCAAGGCATCCGTCACATGCGTCACACAATGCAATGCAATGGATGCCGTTCAAAGCAAGTGTGAAACTAGCCTAACTGCAAACAAAGGTTTCTGTACCAATTGCTAAGTGCTGTATTTCCATTGTATCAAATACTTATTTCACGCATTAAAATGTAAATTCATTATTTAAAAATCATGCAATGTAATTTTCTGTATCGTTTTTTTTATTCTGTCACAGTTGAAGCTACCTACAAAAAAATTATAGCCCTCTCCATTCTTTGCAGGTGGGAAAATTTGCAAAATTGTCCATGTATCAAATTCGAATATTGTGAGAATAAGCTTCTTACCTTTTGATACAGCTTGAGTTGCCTTTCTGAGGAAGGCAAGGTGGTTGGATCAGCGGTTCTCAGAAATAGTGAGTCGCTGTTCAGGCATAAGATTTTATTGTTGCCAATCGCATGGGACATATAAGATTTTGCGTGTGTGGTCCTAATTAAATGAAATTATAAAGATCATGTATGTATGTGTAGGAGACGCCCCTCTGAGACAATAAAGTATCAGAAGTAGCTCTCCCTTTGTCTCAAACAAATAAAAGATTACATCATCGTCACTCATTTATATAAAGGCCCCGTCACACACAACGAGATCGCTAGTGACGCAGCAGTGATCTCGTTATGTGTGACACCTACCAGCGATCAGGCCCCTGCTGTGAGATCGCTAGTTGTTGCTGAATGGTTGGGACCATTTTCTTCAAAGGCGATGTCCTGCTGTGCAGGACGCATCGCTGTGTTTGACGCCTACCAACGACCTCCTAACACAGTCCCAACGCCCGCCGAGATCGTTATACAGGTTGCTGATAGTTACTGCGTCGTTGGTAAGATCTGACTGTGTGACATCTCACCAGCGACCTCCCAGTGACTTACCAGCCATCCTTATCAGGTCACATCGTTTTTGGGATCACTGGTAAGTCGTTAAATGTGATGGGGGCTTAAAGGCCCAGTCACACACAACGACTTACCAGTGATCCCGAAAACGATGCGACCTGATAGGGATCGCAGGTAAGTCACTGGGAGGTCGCAGGTGAGATCTCACACAGTCAGATCTTACCAGCGATGCAGGAATGATACAGGTCGCAGTAGCGACCTGTATAACGATCTCAGCAGTCACTGTGACCCTGTCACACAGTGTCAAACACAGCGATGTGTCCTGCCCAGCAGGACATCGCCTTTGAAGAAAATGGCCTGGACCATTCTGCAACGACTAGAGATCTCACAGCAGGGGCCTGATCGCTGGTAGGCGTCACACATAACGAGATGGCTGACTCAGCTGCGATCTCGCTAGCGATCTCGTTATGTGTGACGGTACCTTAAGACTATATAAACTTTTTAGTTTCACATTCCTGAACTTTACTTTTAACAAAGAAACTGAAACTATGCAAGTCCTTATCTAAAGTAAACAGAGGTCTCTGCTGCATTACACCAGGGAAGACACAGTACAGACTCTTAAGGGTGCTTTACACGCTGCGACATCGCTAGCGATCTCGTTAGCGATGGGACACGCCAGATCGCAGATGCGATCTGCCGAGATTGCACATGTGACCGGCGCTATAAAACGACCTATGACCTAGCGATGTCGCAGCGTGTAAAGTACCCTTTACACAAAGACAAAATGGAGTGTAGATTTAACAAAATGGATTCTTCTCTCATTCAAGCAATACACAAATGGATGAATAAAGCGTACAACTTGGCTGTAACAAAAAAAAAGTTTTTTCTCCCCATCAAAAATTAATAATGTGTAAAAAGATGAATAATTTGTAAATGAGCCATTTTAAAAAGTACACAACCGTAATGACATAAATGAACTCTTTATTAACAGATAGTAAAAGTCTATTAATATTTACTAAAACAGACATTCTATTCATGACTATGGCTTCATTCCTGTGTGAATTCTCTCATGTGCAAGAAGATTTGATTTCCAAGCAAAACATTTCTCACATTCTGAACATGAATATGGCTTCTTTCCTGTGTGAATTCTCTCATGTTTAACAAGATCTGATTTCTGAGCAAAACATTTCCCACATTCTGAACATGAATATGGCTTCTCTCCTGTGTGAATTCTCTCATGTGCAATGAGAACTAATTTACGAGCAAAACATTTCCCACATTCTGAACATGAATATGGCTTTTCTCCTGTGTGAATTTTCTCATGTTTAAGAAGATTTGATTTCAAAGTAAAACATTTCTCACATTCTGAACATGAATATGGCTTCACTCCTGTGTGAATTCTCTCATGTGTAATGAGATCTGATTTGTTAGCAAAACATTTCTCACATTCTGCACATGAATATGGCTTCACTCCTGTGTGAATTATCTCATGTCTAATAAGATGTGATTTCAGAGCAAAACATTTCCCACATTCTGCACATGAATATGGCTTCACTCCTGTGTGAATTATCTCATGTCTAATAAGATGTGATTTCCGATCAAAACATTTCCCACATTCTGCACATAAATATGGCTTCAGTCCTGTGTGCATTCTCTCATGTGTAATGAGATGTGATTTCTGAGCAAAACATTTCCCACATTCTGAACATGAATATGGCTTCACTTCTTTGTTACTTTCACTTCCCTTAGCATTCTGTGTGGAACTCCTGGTACCGTCATCTGCCATAAATAAAATTGAAGTTATAAGCTTTTAATAATATAACCTCAAACATACACAGACACACATAAATCCATACAAATTCCAAAGTATGTAGTGTCCTACTTTAAAAGGCCTATGTGACAGAAAATACCCAAAATGACATTTTAAAAACTGTACCCTTCGAAGTGCTCAAAACGACAATCAATAAAACATATCTACAAAAGCATACCCAGTGGCACTCAATAATATAAGAATACTTTGGCATTGCATTACTGCTGTAGAAATATTAGAAAAAAGTGATTAATACATAGGTAATGAGAAAAATGAGTAAAACGACATAGGCATTGCATTACTGCTTTAGAGATATTTGCAAAGTGAGATTCTTAGTTCATGTATTGACCAATCCATGTGAGCCCGATAACCTTAACAAGCACCTGACCAAGCACTCCACCCTATAGCCAGGGTGTGTCCACCAGCTTATTTAGCCAGAAAACAGACATGCAGATGTTTAATCACATATAGAGGCATTTAAGGTTAGGTCCCAATATAATGATATCACCTTGTCGAGGTTATCTGGCTCACATGGATTGGCCAATACATAAGCTAAGAATCTCTCTTTGCAAATATCTCTGAAGCAGTAATGCAATGCCTAGGTCTTTTTACTCATTTTTCACATTAGCAATGTATTTATCCCTTTCTTGTAATATTCCTACAGCAGTAATGCAATGCCAAAGTACACTTTAGATGCGTCACAGAAATTAAAGCAATGTGGAAGGAAACAAAAACAATTTTAATTTTTCCCACAAAAGTGTTGCTTTAACCACAAATTTTAGTTTTCCCAAGGGTAAGATGAGAAAATGGACCATATAATTCTGTTGTGCAATTTCTCATGTGTACGCCGATACCCCATATGTGGTGTAAAACTATTGCTTGGGTCCACGGCAGGGCTCGGAAGGGAAGGAGCAACATTTGACTTTTGGAGAAGAAAATTGGCTGAAATAGAGGATGTCATGTCACGTTTGTAAAGCCCTTCATGTGCCTAAACAGTCGAAACACTCCAAAAATCTCATTTTGAAATCTACACCACTGAAGGAATGTATCTAGGTGTGGAGATCATAGGAGCACCCTTATATAGGGCAAGGGGTCTTTAGCAGACCCCCAGCTATTATGGCGACCCATATGCGCCCAATGATAAATGTTGCTGGGGGCGTTGGATATGTGGAATGTTGTACCCCATAGGCTGCGAGCTGCAAATGCTGCTGTCAAAGATCGAAACGTGAACAGCAGTGGGTGAAGCTTACCTCCACTGAATAACTCCGGCATCATCTGCTGTCAATAAATGGAGACTCAGCTTTTGAGCCCGCAAGAAGTAATAGGATGTAATAATTTGTTACATATGGAGGAGTTAAAGAAAACCTGGCAGCTACAAAAACACTATTTACCTGCAGATATAGAGCTAATCTGAGTACCTAGCATTTAAATGATATCTATCTGGTTTATTAGAACAGTGTGTGACGCTAGTCACTGCATGGACAAGCCGTGAGGCAGGGTTATCAAATGTTCTGGGGTCAGATACAAAGAGAACATGCCGTGAACTAAGGGAAAAGACAAAGGCATAGTCAGCTCTGGGGTCAGAATATCAGGAGGATAGTGGATCAGGAAAATGGATGGTGTTAAAGCCGTGGACTCTCTTCCTCTCAGGTAGCAGTCAAAGATTGGATCGGCAGCTGTATCTGCGTGGAGACGCTGAACAAACCAAGACAGACTAGTCTGTAAGTTGCCAAAGTCACACACACGTTTATTGCAACATAAGAGGTTTATATACACCTCGGGGTGGTTACACAATATGGGATATAAGATTACACAATCATGAATTTTAGGTGTTTACCATATGTCATATGTCAAGGTTGATCTTCGTTACACTTCTGGGAAATTAACAAAGAGTCTGCCAAATATGTTCCAGGAAATATTATGTCAGGAAGGGAGTATGGGAGTATAAAGATCCCTAGGAATTAATAGCATTGGGCCAAGGAATGAATAGCATTGGGCCAAAAAGGATATAAAGGCTTCAAGGGATATGATTATAATGCCAAATCATTTAAAGGGAACCTGTCAGCAGAAATTTTACCCTAAACCTAAAAGTTTCCCCTTCTGCAGCTCGTGAGCTGCATTCTAGCAAGGTTCCTATAGTTATTCTGCCCCCTTTTAGATCAAAATAAATAGTTTATAAAGTGGTACCTTTCAGTTTGAAAATCTTGTTAATTCTACCATGGGGGCGGGCTGTCTGTTGTCCGTTACTGTCCCTCCTGCCACTTTAGGCCGTCCCCCAACGCTCAGTTGGTGTAGTTTATTACAGGTGTAGTATATGGAGGGGGTATAGTGGTGTAGTATATTACAGGTGTAGTATTTGGGGGGTGTAGTGGTGTAGTATATTATAGGTGTAGTATATGGGGGTGTAGTATATTACAGGTGTAGTATATGGAGGGGGTGTAGTGATGTAGTATATTACAGGTGTAGTATATGGGGGGTGTAGTATATTACAGGTGTAGTATATGGGGGTGTAGTATATTGCAGGTGTAGTATATAGGGGTGTTGTGATGTAGTTTATTACAGGTGTAGTATATGGAGGGGGTGTAGTGATGTAGTATATTGGGTAGAACTGAGTTAATTATATTAGTCCGGCCCTCTAAAACCACCCCAATTTCTCATGCGGCCCAATGGGAAAATGAATTGCCCACCGCTGCACTAGATAGTGGGCACACAGTAATCAACCCTCTTGTTCCTTGGCTGACAGCCTGTGAGCGGTAAGTGTTACTGTTTCCCGCACTGCATCGGTGACTGTATACGAGCGGCAGCAGGGAGAACGTAACTTCATTTTCTCCTTGCAGCTGGGAATGTGACGGTTCTCCTTGTTATTTAATGGTGACTCTTCACTGAGGAGGGTTACCTGTGGAAAGGTCTCTACTCCGTTCATCACCCCGCACATCCATTTCTCCTTTTTCCATTGTGTCTGCAGCGTTCTGCATATCTTTTCCCTGAATTTCAAAGCTGTAAAATAAATATTGTAAAAGTCACGGACAGAAGGAAAAGTCCTGTGGAAGGTTCTAGATGGACGTTTCTGCTACCAGAGCCGTGTGGCCCCTGAGACCAATCCATGCATGGGCTCTACGCCTCCTATATCCCCCGTGCTGCCAAATGCAGATTTGATGTTCTTTGCCAGCTTGTCCTGATGAAGAGAGCTGAGTCTCTTGAAACGCGTTGACCTGACCTGTGCGTGAAATAAAGAAACATTAATCTGATACTTCTGGATCTGTCGGTCATTGGCGCGGTGTTGAAACCCTTTTCTACCGTTCTCTGTTATCTGCCATTTGGGGACTGCTGCCGTGACCTGGAGTTACATGCTTGCATAGGAGTTGTGACTTTCACAACCCCTTTTGGTGAGTAGGTTTGCTCATCCTAAACCCCTTATATACTGTGGTAAGACCCTATTGCGCTTCTCTTTCCACAGATTTTCCTATCCAAAGCTGTAAAATAAATATTGTAAAAGTCACGGACAGAAGGAAAAGTCATGTGGAAGGTTCTAGATGGACGCTTCTGCTACCAGAGCCGTGTGGCATCTGAGACCAATCCATGGCCTCTACGCCTCCTATATCGCCCGTGCTGCCCCAGAGTCAGTTCAGCAGGGATAGAAGCAGACGTGGCAGGATCCACTTAGTGTGGTACATTATGACATTGGGATTTCCTTCATTGTTTTGTTTTCACAATTTGGACGCCCTAATGCTTATTTGTCCATCATTTGAGAATTCTTTTAGTCAACAATGAACGGAAATAAGAAACCAAGTTTCAAAAAATTGAGTATAAAAGCTCTTAATTTATTACAAATTAATTAAAATACAAAGCAATAGAATACAATATTATATCAAAAACCAACAAGCAAAAAAAATCGCCAATTCATCAGGTCTGTGAACCATAATATACCGCATGTGTATATGGATATGTGTTTGCTCTATATCCCTTTATTAAATTTAATATAATTTTTATTACATCCTTTTGTTAAAATATTCACAATGGCTATGAATTATATTATGCGGTATTTGCTATTTCTTAGACTCTGTGAAGCTGTGCGCATGTCTGATGATGTGGATCCTTTATCTTCAACGAGCGGCGAATTGGCTTCGTTATGCGTCTGGACTGTTGCTAGACAACACCTAGACGCGTGCAAGCTGTGCCGTGACTTGAAGATAAAATGTAAATGGGATGCTGTGTCAATACACATGCGCCGCCTTTAAGCTTCTGATCCTAATTAGCCTGATTCCACGTACAGATACAGTGCTGGCAAACAGCTAACAAGCGATCTCCGTTTAGAGTGTGTCCTGCAATGCATTGCTCCTGCGCTGTTTCTTAGCAGCTGTAAAGAGCTTGAGCTCCAAGTCTCATATCTGAACTCTGGACTGAGAGCGAGACTAAGATTTTACATTGACGTCATTTAATTATTTAACTCTCCTGCGACATACCTTCTGATTGGTTCTCAGCCCTTTAAAAACTTGCCTCTTCCCCTAAAACACGTGCCTCCTGATGAAGTTGTACCACGAAACATGCGTTGAGGCAACAAAGTTTGACAGAATACCGCTTTGTATTCATGTAAGTTTATATCAATGCCATTATATTCCTATCTAATATATAAAGCTTAATGTGTGTGTATATGTGTGTATGTATGTACAGTGCTGGCCAAAAGTATTGGCACCCCCGCAATTCTGTCAGAGAATACTCAGTTTATTCCTGAAAATGATTGCAATCACAAATTCTTTGGTATTATCTTCATTTAATTTGTCTTCAATGAAAAAAAATAAAAAAAATTGTCAAAGCCAAATTGGATATAATTCCACACTAAACATAAAAAAGGGGGTGGACAAAAGTATTGGCACTGTCTGAAAAATCATGTGATGCTTCTGTAATTTGTGTAATAACAGCGCCTGTAACTTACCTGTGGCACCTAACAGGTGCTGGCAATAACTAAATCACACTTGCAGCCAGTTGACATGGATTAAAGTTGACTCAACCTCTGTCCTGTGTCCTTGTGTGTACCACATTGAGCATGGAGAAAAGAAAGAGACCAAAGAACTGTCTGAGGACTTGAGACTCCAAATTGTGAGGAAGCATGAGCAATCTCAAGGCTACAAGTCCATCTCCAAAGACCTGAAAGTTCCTGTGTCTACGGTGCGCAGTGTCATTAAGAAGTGTAAAGCCCATGGCACTGTGGCTAACCTCCCTAGATGTGGAAGGAAAAGAAAAATTGACGAGAAATTTCAACGCAAGATTGTGCGGATGGTGGATAAAGAACCTCGACTAACATCCAAACAAGTTCAAGCTGCCCTGCAGTCCGAGGGTACAACAGTGTCAACCCGTACTATCCGTCGGCGTCTGAATGAAAAGGGACTGTAGGGTAGGATACCCAGGAAGACCTCACTTCTTACCCCGAGACATAAAAAAGCCAGGCTGGAGTTTGCCAAAACTTACCTGAGAAAGCCTAAAACGTTTTGGAAGAATGTTCTCTGGTCAGATGAGACAAAAGTAGAGCTTTTTGGGAAAAGCCATCAACATATAGTTTACAGGAAAAAAAAAAAAAGAGGCATTCAAAGAAAAGAACACGGTCCCTACAGTCATACATGGCGGAGGTTCCCTGATGTTTTGGGGTTGCTTTGCTGCCTCTGGCACTTGTCTGCTTGACCGTGTGCATGGCATTATGACGTCTGAAGACTACCAACAAATTTTGCAGCATAATGTAGGACCCAGTGTGAGAAAGCTGGGTCTCCCTCAGAGGTCAAGGGTCTTCCAGCAGGACAATGACCCAAAACACACTTCAAAAAGCACTAGAAAATGGTTTGAGAGAAAGCACTGGAGACTACTAAAGTGGCCAGCAATGAGTCCAGACCTGAACCCCATAAAACACCTGTGGAGAGATCTCAAAATGGTAGTTTGGAGAAGGCACCCTTCAAATCTCAGGGACCTGGAGCAGTTTGCCAAAGACGAATGGTCTAAAATTCCAGCAGAGCATTGTAAGAAACTCATTGATGGTTACCGGAAGCGGTTGTTCGCAGTTATTTTGGCTAAATTTTGTGCAACCAAGTATTAGGCTAAGGGTGCCAATACTTTTGTCTGGCCCATTTTTTGAGTTTGTGTGAAATGATCAATGATTTGATTTTTGTTTCATTCTCTTTTGCGTTTTTTCATTGCAAGCAAAATAATTGAAGTTAATAATACCAAAGAATTTGTGATTGCAATCATTTTCAAGAATAAACTGAGTATTATCTGACAGAATTGCAGGGGTGCCAATACTTTTGGCCAGCACTGTATGTATGTCCGGGATTGCCATCTGCACCGTCGCAGCTACAGCCACAAAATTTTGCACACTCACACGTCTGGACCCAGAGAGCGTCATAGGCTATGTTTTGAGGGGAAATTTTAACCCCGCGCTTTACAGTTATTCACCAAAAAACCTGCCTCCATTAAAGCGAATGGAGCTGGGAGCCACAGTGCAGCCAGAACTTCAGAAGAATGCGCAGCCACGCCCTTATATGGAATGTTTGTGTGTCACAATGCAGCCAGGGAAAAAGACAGACACAGACAGGGTAAGAAACAGACAAACAGGGTAAGAGACAGACACAAAGAGGCAGACACAGACAAAGAGACAGACTGAAAGGGAAAGAGACAGACAGGGAAAGAGGGAAAGAGATAGACAGGTTAAGAGACAGACACAGACAGGTTAAGAGACAGACAAAGAGACAGACACAGGGAAAGAGACAGAGATAGATAGACAGACAGGGAAAGTGACAGAGATAGACAGACAGGGAAAGAGATTGAGACAGACTGAGATAGAGACAGTCAGAGACAGACAGGGAAAGAGACAGACAGACAAAGAGATAGAGAAAGACAGAGACATATATACAGAGGGGGAGACAGACATTTTAATTACATTTCTATCTATTTGTTTTGTGGTATTTGTGTGCAGAATACATTTTTGTTAATACATTCTATTTTGTTAACAGCAGTTATTAACCCGGGCGAAGCCGGGTAGTACAGCTAGTCTACTATAATTGCTGAACTTTTCATATAGTGCAGATATATTATCGCTAATTTATAATTCTGTGCACTTAGAAAGTTTTTCTATAATTAGATTCAATCTTATATTTTTGTGACATTTGATATAAACTGCATGTAATAATTTTTTTCACCACTAGATGGTAGTAAAGTTTTAATTCTGAATAAAAAAACAATTATTCAGTGTTTTCTATATACAATAATGAATAAAAACTCTTTACAATATGCGGTATATTATGGTTCACAGACCTGATGAATTGGCGATTTTTTGCTTGTTGGTTTTTGATATAATATTGTATTGTATTGCTTTGTATTTTAATTAATTTGTAATAAATTAAGAGCTTTTATACTCAATTTTTTGAAACTTGGTTTCTTATTTCCGTTCATGGTTAACGAGTTTAGCTCATTACTTTGATGATATTTATGATATATTTGACGGAAACTTTTAGTCAACAATGTTGTATTTTTGAACGCTTTCTATTTGAGGAAAATTAGTTTTATTATTTTTTTTTTTTCTTTAAAGGAGTTGTCCGACATAAGTGCAAACGTGTTTAGTAAGCTATTCTGTGCTGTATTGTCATATAAGGCTACATGCGCACGCTGCAGTTTTTTCTGCACACAAACTGCAACCAAAACTGCACCTTGTCAGAGTGAGCCTGGAAATGTCCCAAAAACGCTTGTAATGTAGGTGCGTTTTTAGTGCGTTTTTTGTCAGTGCGTTTTTTTGAAGGAGAAACGAAATATGATAGGAAAGGATAATGGATAGATAGATAGCTAGAATAGATGATAGATAGTAAAAAATAGAAATAATAGCTAGATGGATAGATAATAAGAACATATAGATTAGATACTAAGAAAGAACAGAATACATAGAAAGAAATAACAATATAGCCAGCTGTTAGCTTAGTTAGGTTAGCTGTTTTTTATTGTTGGGTGGAGGGGGCTGGGGGTAAAAAAATAACATGGGTTCCCCCCATTTTTCATACAACCCTAAGCTGTCTGCTGTACCTTGGCTAGTTATGAAAAATAGAGGTGATCCCTTTTTTTTTTAAATTATTTGATTAAAAAAAAATTACGTGGGATCCCCTCATTTTTCAAATACCAGCCAAGGTGCAGCAGATAACTGGGGGCTAATATTAGGGTGGAAAGGGCCATTGTTATTTGGCCCTTTCCAGCCTAACAATAGCAGCCCACAGCCGCCCTAGAAGTGGCATATCCATAAGATGCGCCAATTCTGGTGCTGGATCCGGCTCTTTCCGTTGCCCTGGTGCGGTGGCTATCGGGGTAATAAGGGGTTAATGGCAGACCATAGCTGCCACTAAGCCCTAGGTTAGTGATGTTATGTGTCTTTGAGACAACCCACATCACATTACATCAAAACAGCCCAAAATAAAAAGCCCCTTCTTTCACCACTTTATTAACCCCCAAAACACCCCTCGAGGTCCGAAGTAATCCACACGAGGTCCCACGATGCTTCCATCTCTGCTACATCCCTGTCCTGTCACAGCCAGTGGTCATACAGCATGGCTGCCAGCTGTGAGTGTGGACAGAGCCGCAGCGATCAGAATGAACTAAGGTGAATCCCTGACGTCACAGCTACGGCTCCCGCAGTACGGCGGGTGTTGCAGCAATGCCATCACAGGTTCACTGCGGTTCAAGCCTGATGTCCTCCAGCTGTCACAGCAAACCAAACGAGTGTCAGCAGTGCCATCACTCAGGTGTTTGCTGTCACAGTTTGAGTCCTCCGCCGCTGATAGAGCGACACTCTTCAGTGCTGTATAATGTAGACACGCCCACTGCGGCTGTGATTTATTGCAGTCAGACAGCTGTCACTCAGCATGGGGGCTCGTCTGACTGCAACCAATCACAGACGGGGGGAGGAATCAATATGTATGAGGCTAATGAGCGGGTCCGAAAGAAGATGAGAGGCGGGGGAGTAGTGTGACAGCCGTGATCGGTGAGTATGTACTGCTTGGGGAGAAAGAGAGAGAGAGAGAGAGACAGAGAAACCAACACAGGCACCGACATGTCAAATTCACTCCAGCATTGATTTTGTCATTCTGGAACTAAGTTGGCGAGCTGCGTTTCTGTTGACAAAACCACAGGTAAAATGTATGCCAAACGCACCAATTTGATAGCATGCATTTTACCTTGTCTTTTTGATGCCCTCATTGATTTCAACGGGTGACAAATGTTGACAAAAACGCAAGAAAGAATGAACATGCTGCATCTTTTTAGTCACAAACTTTTAACAAAAAAAACGCTGACAAATAAACTGCAATGTGCACATTACAAATCTGACTTCTCATAGACTTTGCTGGGAAGTCAGATGTCAGAAAGTTCTGACAACAAAACTGCACCAAAAAACGCGGCAAAAACGCAACAAAAAACGCAGCGTGCACATGTAGCCTAAATCACCCACACATTTTTTTTTATTTTTAACTGTTGTTCCTCTTGAATTATCCCTTCATTCTCTGCAGACCGTTTATTTACCTTCAGCTCAACCAAACATGAAAACTTCCTATGCCGAACCTCACAGTCAGAGCTGGCCCCACCCGGCCTCACTGTCCAGCCCCGCCCTCTTCCCACCCTCTGCACACTCATTAGGCTATGTTCACATTTCCGCTATTTAGTATCCGTCACAATCCGCCGCTCTGATAAACAACGCAATCCGTTTGGCAGATTCCGTTATTTCCCATAGACTTGTATGAGCGGTGGATTGTGACTGATGCCATTGCGTTGCATCCGCAGCGCGACTGATCAGTCGTGGAACGACTGACCATCGGGCGGCAGGAGCGCAGCATGTAACGTTTTTTGAGCAGCGGAATCCTTTTGATTTTACTGCGCATGCTCAGCTCTTGTGTTTAATTATTCAAATCACTATCTCTCTCTCTCTCGGCGGCAGCCGAACGATCAGCTGATCACCCGGCGGCCGCCTTCTGTGAGCGATCAGCTGATCACCCGGCGGCCGGCTACTGTGAGCGATCAGCTGATCATTCATAATAGCCGGCCGCTGGTGAAACAGTAAAAAAACAAACAAACAAAAAAAAACAAAAACGGATCGTTGTTTTGCAGAATCAGTCACATCAGTTGTGCCACTATCTGCAACGCATCCGTTTCATCAGTCACACAACTGATTGTGACGGATGCAAAACAACGGAAGTGTGAACATAGCCTTAGCTGTCAGTATTCGGCCCAGCACTGACCTGTATCACTCTAGCATTGGAAATAACAGCCCCATATTGGGCTCTGCACCCCCCCTCCACTCCCCCCCACACACACACACATCGGGCTCTGCACCCCCCTCACACGCTCTGCACCCCCCCTATTCCCAAACAGACACACACACACACACACACACACACAGGGCTCTGCACCCCCCTACACACACTTCGGGCTCTTCACCCCCCACACACATCGGGCCCTGCACCCCTCCCCACACATCGGGCTCTGCACCCCTCCTCACACATCGGGCTCTGCACCCCCCCACATGACGCTCTGCACCCCAGTGTAGGGTATACACACTTACCTCTCCTTGGTCCCAGCCGCTGCTCCTCGTTAGCGGGACAGTGATGAGAAGCAGCAAGGTGCTGCCTGTCATCTGTGCTTTCAAATGTATTAACATCTGTGATGCCGATACATTTGAACGTGCAATCCTGAGCAGGGGCCCGGTGCTGGAGGTGACCGCACGGTAGCCACTGCCAAGCCCCTCCCCCGAGCTCACAAGCCCCACAGCAGTGGAAGGGGAGAGTACGGAGTGTGGGGAGGGTGCGATGGAAAGGGGGCGGGGACTCCAGCCACTGTACCTGCCCATCAGGGCGGCTACATGGCGTCAGCTGTGATGCCCGTCGACAAGGCAGAACATAAGCTCCTGCACTTGTTGTCCTGACATCACAGGAAGCAGCAAAATCACGGCAGGAGCCGTCACATGACCGCTCTGAGCCGGGGGAGAGGGGATGACAGCAGGGCAGGTAGGGAGTTACTGTCTACTTACCTGCCCTAATGTAGCCCAATAGTGTAATTACAAAAAAAGGGCAAAATAAGCCGGATAACCCCTTTAAGAGAGTGGACAGAGACGTACATAGAAATCATAGGAACCCATAGTGGAAATTCTAATTAGTACCCCCTCCCCAAAAATATAAAAATGTAATATTCAGGTGGGTCATATAAGAACCTCTCTCACAACTTTACAGCCCTTACAAAGTAATTTTCCTCATAATGACGTCCAAAGATTCCCCTTTCATTGCCCCATAATGTATAATACCAACAGAAGTGTCCCACAAGCACTGTATGATACCTCCACAGGGACTTCCTCCACAGCACCCTCCACACCAGGGCTGAGGAGTCGCTAAGAAAAACCTCCGACTCCTCAATTTCACTGATTCCAACTCCACAACTCCCTCATACAGTTCACACCAGAAGTTTCCATCCACTATCTAGAAAAACACATCTGCAGGATTTTCCCTCCGCTCTCTATGCAGACACATCTGCAGGTTTTTCCCTCCGCTCTCTATGCACACATCTGCAGGTTTTTCCCTCCGCTCTCTATACAGACACATCTGCAGGTTTTTCCCTCCGCTATCTATACAGACATCTGCAGATTTTTCCCTCCACTCTCTATACAGACACATCTGCAGGTTTTTCTCACTATATGACATGAAATCAGAATAAATCTTTCCCGTTTTAGGTCGTTTAGGAACCAAAATTATTTCTATTTGCCAAATGCCGGAATAATGAGAGAGAGGGAATGTCATACACAGGCTCCCCCTGATGTCATTACGCCTATCAGGGGCCCACAGCTGCAGAGCAAGTGCGGAACAGGGAGCCAGTGCCCATCTGCGTCTCAAAGGTGTATAACCTGCATCCGAGGAAATAGTAATGGCCCCATCACTCACAGGCCTGGTCGTTGTGCCCCTGCATAAATTACACCATATACATGACACATAGATACTATATGAAAGATAGATAGATGGATAGATTAGATAGATGGCTGCAGGGTGAGACTGGGGTGTCTGGGGTCCAAAAAAGGAGATAACTGTAGGGGCCACACCAACTATATGCAAATACCTGCAGGAGCCCCAACACAGCCTCCTGTGCACGGCAGGAGCCCCCCACACAGCCTCCTGTGCACGGCAGGAGCCCCCCCACACAGCCTCCTGTGCACGGCAGGAGCCCCCTACACAGCCTCCTGTGCACGGCAGGAGCCCCCCACACAGCCTCCTGTGCACGGCAGGAGCCCCCCACACAGCCTCCTGTGCACGGCAGGAGCCCCCTACACAGCCTCTTGTGCACTGCAGGAGCCCCCCACACAGCCTCCTGTGCACTGCAGGAGCCCCCCACACAGCCTCTTGTGCACTGCAGGAGCCCCCCACACAGCCTCCTGTGCACAAAAAAAAATTACACTTACCTAATCCAGATTCCCAATACCGAAGCCTCAGTCTCCCTTTCTATGACGGCCTGCAGAGGCAGTGCTATGCGATGACTTCACCGCTCTGCACTCGTGGCATGATGCCATCTCCTAAGCCAGTCATGGCGAACCTTTCTCAGGCCGAGTGCCCAAACTGTAGCCCTAAACCCATTTTTTTTTCCGAAGTGCCAACCAATCCTATTATGTAAATAATTGATTGTAACCTTACCTTTGCAGTCTTCTCTTCTCTTCAGCAGGGGGCATCACGCTCATGCATGCTTACCACACATTGAAGATGAGCCCCTGCCCTTTCCAGACACAGCAGTTGGATTCATCTTTCTGGAAAAAATTGCAGCATATTAGACACAAGGGATTTTAGCCTGGAATGTAATCAGATTTCACCATGTAATCCACATCTACATTTCAAAGTCTGAACATCCTGAAAACCCATAAAGACGTACGAGTTTCTCCCCTCCCCCTTCATTGTGTAGTTATGTCCCCCTTCCTGGCCACTTCCTGGTAAACATGTCCCCCATCCTGATATATATTTCCTACATTCTGGTATATTTGGCCCCATCCTGGTAAATATTCCTCATCCTGGTAAATGTACCCCATCCTGGTAAATGTACCCCATCATTGTAAATGTATCCCAACCTGGCAAGTTCCCCCATGCTATTAAATGACCCCATCCTGGTAAATGTACCCCATCCAGGCATGTACCCTTATCCTGGTAAATGTCCCCTTTCCTGGTAAACGTACCCCATCCTGGAAAAATGTACCCCATCCTGATAAATGTCACCCTTCCTGCTAAATGTTCCCCATCCTGGCATTTTTCCTCACCCTGGCATGTTCATGTACCCCCATCCTGGCATGTTTCCCCCCATCCTGGTAAATGTATCCCCCATCCTGGTAAATGTACCCCATCCTGGCATGTTCCCCTTCCTGCTAAATGTACCCCATCCTGGCATGTTTCCCCCCATCCTTGCAGTCATGTTTCCCCCCATCCTTGCAGTCATGTTTCCCCCCATCCTTGCAGCCATGTTTGCCCCGTGCTCTCCGTGTTTGCCCCGTGCACTCCGTGTATGCCCCGTGTGTGACGGGGTGTACATCAGAGCAAAGAGAGACAACAGGCCGAGGATGATCCAACAGGTTTACTAACAGGAATACAGGAACAGCACACGACAAGTCCAAATAAAACAGATTCGGGGGCACCTCCCGATAATCCAAAGTGCCAGATCACAACGTAATAGTCCTTTTCAGAGTCCCAGAAATCCCACACAATCCACTGGACGGCGAGGTCTGTCCGCAGATTCAGATCTCGCTCCCTTCCTCTTCAAAAACTCAACTCCCAACTGCATTTAGAAACAGGAGTGAATTGTTTGAGCTCGTGGGCCCGCCCCTCAAGGGTAGGGGTCTATGCAATGGTTGGGCCCACTAGAAGATTCTAGAAGGTTGGCTCCGAGATGTCTACAGGTTTGTGTAGTTGGCGTTATCCACTGCTTACGAAACAATGAGAAGTTCCCCTGGCTGTGTGGACAAGAGATAATTGCATTATGGGCCCAGAGACACAGGAGATGGGGGGAAGGTATGGTTACTTACATCCCAAGACATTTCAAAGTGTTCAGTAAGTACAACCAAAGGAAAGTGACATCACATCCTGACATAGTATTACAGCAAATACAGTGAGAAGGTAAAATACATCATGACAATTCCTTCCCCTCCCAACTTGTGTACGTACTAGGGACCTCTACAGGTCGCTGGTTAAGTACACGCAGGCATGGCTGACAGGACTCAAGGCTCCTCTTGCCTGGACAGTCCATCTGCATTTTGGTGTTGGCTGCCCCTTCTATATTGTATGGTAAAGTTATAGGGCTGCAGAGCCAGGCTCCATCGCAGTAAGCGTCCATTGTCCCCAGAGACTCTGTTCAGCCAGGTGAGGGGATTGTGATCAGTAACCACAGTGAATTCCCGTCCATACAGATACGGCCGTAGTTTCTTAAGGGCCCACACTACAGCCAGACATTCCTTCTCAACAGTTGCATAGGCCACTTCTCGGTCCAGCAGTTTCCGGCTGAGATAGGCGATGGGGTGCTCGTCCCCAGCTGCATTCACCTGGCTGAGGACAGCTCCCAGTCCATAAGCAGAGGCGTCCGTTTGCACAATGAATCTCCTCTTGTAGTCTGGAGCAGCCAGGACAGGATCGCAGATCAAAGCATCCTTCAGCCGGTTAAAAGCCTCATCACAGGCTGGAGTCCAGATCACCAGCCGGGGCATTGTTTTCTTGGTCAGGTCGGTAAGAGGCTTGGCCACAGTACTGAAATGAGAAACAAATTTTCGGTAATAACTGGCAGTGCCCAGAAAAGCCATAACTTGTTTCTTAGTTTGGGGTACAGGCCAGTCTCTAATAGCCTGGATTTTGGCAGGCTCAGGTCGGAGCTTCCCTCCTCCCACTCTATGTCCTAGGTACTGGACTTCCCCCATCCCCAATTGGCATTTATCGGGTCGAATAGTTAGGCCGGCTGCAAGAATCAGGTCCAAAATAATGGCTACTTGATTCAGATGTTCCTCCCATGTGTGGCTGAAGACGGCGATATCATCCAAGTAGGCACAAGCAAAGTCATCACATCCCCGGAGGATCTGATCCACCATTCTCTGGAAGGTGGCCGGGGCATTTTTCATTCCAAAAGGCATGCTTAGAAATTCATACAGACCAAAGGGGGTTATAAAAGCGGACCGTTCTCTCCCTTCATCCGTTAGAGGGATCTGCCAGTATCCCTTACTGAGATCCAAGGTAGTGACATATCGGGACCCAGCCAGTCGGTCTAGAAGTTCGTCAATACGAGGCATTGGGTAAGGATCGCTGACGGTATGGTCGTTTAGTCGCCGATAGTCCACACAAAATCGAGTACTCCCATCCTTCTTGGGTACTAACACCACAGGGGAGGCCCAAGGGCTATGGGAGGCCTGGATTACCCCAAGCTGTAACATCTCCTACAGTTCGTGCTGCATGGTGTTTCGAACTGATTCAGGTACCCGGTAAGGAGCCAGTTGTATGGGACGGATGCCCTGAGTGTCCACATGATGTTGGGTGACGGTGGTTCGACCTGGTTGGGATGAGAAAGCAGCCCGTCTCTGTTGAAGCACTTCCAGCATCTGGATTTTCTGTAAGGAGTCCAGGTAATCTCCCAGGGGAACCTGTTCCACAGTGGATGGGGCTCTCGCTGCTTCCACGAGATCAGGTAGAGAGTCCTCATCCTCTTGACCATCTTCTGAAGCCAACCGACAGCTTGCTATCATTGGAATGTTCCGGTCATGGTACTCCTTAATCATATTCACATGGACAGTCTTTTGCCTTAGCCCCTGATCATCTAAAGCAAGAAGGTAATTGGTATCATTCAGTTTTCTGAGAACCCGGAAGGGACCCTCCCATGTGGTCTGCAGTTTATTCTGCCGATGGGGAACAATCATTAAGACTTGTTGTCCTTCTACAAACTCCCGATAGCGTGCGTTACGGTCATACCATGTCTTCTGTCTGGTTTGAGCCATACGCAAATGACTCTGTGCAAAACTAGCAAGTTGGGCCAAGGTTTCTCGCAGCTTTAGGACATAAGGGACAACAGGGGTTCCTGTATCTTCAACTTGCCCCTCCCAGTATTCCTTGAGCAGGGTTAAGGGTCCTCGGACCTTTCTTCCATAGAGTAGTTCAAAGGGGGAGAACCCAGTGGACTCATGGGGAACTTCCCGATAGGCAAACAAGAGATGGGGTAGGTACTTCTCCCAGTCTGAATCTCGGTCCGTGAAGGCCCTCAGCATATTCTTCAGAGTGCCGTTGAATCGTTCACAAAGTCCATTTGTTTGGGGATGATACGGGGTCGTTCGGATCGCTCGTACTCCACAGGTGCGCCACAGACACTGGACCAACTCTGACATAAACTGGGAGCCTTGGTCCGACAAGATCTCACTGGGGAATCCTACTCTGGTAAAAATAATAACCAAGGCCTCGGCCACCTTGGCTGCAGAGATACTTGACAAGGCCACGGCTTCTGGATATCGGGTGGCGTAGTCCACAACAGTGAGAATGTACTGCTTTCCAGATTTACTTGGTTTAGCCAGAGGTCCAATGATATCAACAGCTACTCTTTGAAAGGGTTCTTCTATTATAGGGAGCGGTTGCAGGGGTGCCTTTGGGTGATCTCCGGGTCGCCCTCTACGCTGACATATGTCACAAGTTCGGCAGAAATGCGCCACTGCTTGGGAAATCCCCGGCCAATAAAAAGTTTGAGTCAATCGTCTCTCGGTGCGGGTTTTGCCTTGATGGCCAGCCGTAGGAATGTCATGAGCCAGGTGTAATAGGGGAATTCTGTACTTCTGAGGAACAATCAGCTGTTTGCTATAAGTCCAGGGCTTATCTAGGGAGTCGGCATTGGCAACCCGATACAGAAGTCCATTTTCTCTGATAATTCTTTCTCCGTTCTCCCCTAGCTGCCCTATTTCAGCCCGAGTTCTAAAACTAGCAAGGGTGGGGTCAGTCTCTACTTCTTGTCTAAACTGAACTTTATCCCAAGTAACATTCATATTATCCCCACAAGAAGAATCACTCACCGGCTGTAATGGCAGTTCTGGTGGCCTCAGTTCCATGGATGGGTTGTACACGTCCACATGGGCTGCTCTCTTGGCTTGACTTCTGGTTACCGCACCGACAAAGTGGCAATAAAGATTCCCCACATCATTTCCTAGAAGAACGTCTGCAGGGAGGCCGCTCATCACACCGACCACACATTGTTTTGCCCCAAAGCCATAATCCAGGGTCACACTCGCTCTTGGAATATATCTCTGGGTACCTCCTGCCAGTTCAATGGCAATTCCTGGTCTCTTTTGAATTGCTTGTGGTTGAATTACTCGGGGATCGGCTATGGTGAGGAAAGCCCCAGTGTCACGGAAGCCAACAACTTTTTGGCCATCCAGCACGACCTCCTGTAGATGTTTGTCCTGAAGATCAGAAGAACAGGTGGCTGGAGCTCGCACCCCATAGACTCCGGGTAGGGGAGCCAGGATATCTGAGTCACTTGGCAAGTCATCAGGCACAGAATCCAGCTCTTCTCCTGGTGAAGGTGTCTGTAGGTAATGAACAGGCAAAGGCGGTCTGTAGCTGTTCTGTCTACGAACACCTGGACATTGGAATTGCATGTGCCCAGGCTGCCCACATCCATAACATCTGCGCTCTGGGATTCTTCCTCCGCGTCGTATTCCCAAAGGTGGAGCATGAGTAATGCGAGGCACAGTCACACGAAGGTCCCCATGAGTTGACGGTCTAGGGTGATGGTGAACATTGGGGCCAGAAGGACCAGGGGCCACCAGCGTTGGGGGGTTGGTGTTTTTTTTCTCACTGGGTAGTAGTTTTTTCCACTGAGGCTTGATGGTGAGAGCCTCATCAGCTAGAGCTGCAGCTTCCTCCACAGTGGCTGGTCTCCTTTCACGCACCCATTCCCGGATCTCAGCGGGGCACTTGAAGTAAAACTGCTCTTTTAGGAGGACCTGGAGGACGGTCTCCAAGGTTAAGGCCTCCTCTGCCTCCAACCAACGATGCCACAGATGTTTGAGTTTGTGGGCATACATCTTGAAGGACACTTCCTCATCACATGCTAGAGTACGGAACTGAGTCCTGTAAGTGTCTGGCGTTACAGCATAATGTTCTAGAATAGTCTGTTTAATATCCGCATACTCACAGTTCCACCGAGGGTCCATAGCTCTATAGGCTGCAGCAGCTCCACCCTCTAAGAGCCCAACCAGATGCCGGACGCGCTCCCTTTCTGGGACTTCCATTAATTGACACTGATGCTCAAAGTCCTGGAAGAAGCCCTCAATGTCACCAGCAGCCTCATTAAACTGCTTGAAGTCTTTGCGGGACACTCTGGGAAGTTCCCTCATGATGGGTGCTGGGGTTACAGTCTGTCTGGAACCTCTCGCGGCTTCCACAGCGAGCTGCTTATCCAGCAATGCCATCTCCTCCATCCTGCGCTCCTTCTCTTCAGCTCCACGCATGGCCTCCCTCTTATCTTCTATGGTGGCCTCATCTCCAAGCAGTGCCATCTTTTCCTTGTACCACACAACCCATTGACTTTTTTGGGTATTCACCTCCGGCTCCCGTCTTTGCTCCCCTTGCTGTGGAAATTGTTCCTCGGTGCCATCTTGCAGGCAAGCGTGTTCCAATGCCTCAATTAGTTGCTCCTTAGAGAGTCCTTTGTAGCCGACACCTAATTCACGGGCCTTTGTTTGTAGACTCGCCACAGTCCAGTTCCTGTATCCTGAGGTTCTGGTTTCAGACGTCGATTGGCTGTTGTCCTCCATTTCTTCTGCTCTGATCCCGCCGCTGCCACCAGTTTGTGACGGGGTGTACATCAGAGCAAAGAGAGACAACAGGCCGAGGATGATCCAACAGGTTTACTAACAGGAATACAGGAACAGCACACGACAAGTCCAAATAAAACAGATTCGGGGGCACCTCCCGATAATCCAAAGTGCCAGATCACAACGTAATAGTCCTTTTCAGAGTCCCAGAAATCCCACACAATCCACTGGACGGCGAGGTCTGTCCGCAGATTCAGATCTCGCTCCCTTCCTCTTCAAAAACTCAACTCCCAACTGCATTTAGAAACAGGAGTGAATTGTTTGAGCTCGTGGGCCCGCCCCTCAAGGGTAGGGGTCTATGCAATGGTTGGGCCCACTAGAAGATTCTAGAAGGTTGGCTCCGAGATGTCTACAGGTTTGTGTAGTTGGCGTTATCCACTGCTTACGAAACAATGAGAAGTTCCCCTGGCTGTGTGGACAAGAGATAATTGCATTATGGGCCCAGAGACACAGGAGATGGGGGGAAGGTATGGTTACTTACATCCCAAGACATTTCAAAGTGTTCAGTAAGTACAACCAAAGGAAAGTGACATCACATCCTGACATAGTATTACAGCAAATACAGTGAGAAGGTAAAATACATCATGACACCGTGCTCTCTGTGTTTGCCCCCGTGCTCTCTGTGTTTGCCCCCGTGCTCTCTGCGTTTGCCCCCGTGCTCTGTGTGTGTTTGCCCCCGTGCTCTGTGTGTGTTTGCCCCCGTGCTCTGTGTGTGTTTGCCCCGTGCTCTGTGTGTGTTTGCCCCCGTGCTCTGTGTGTGTTTGCCCCCGTGCTGTGTGTGTTTGCCCCCGTGCTCTGTGTGTGTTTGCCCCCGTGCTCTGTGTGTGTTTGCCCCCGTGCTCTGTGTGTGTTTGCCCCCGTGCTCTGTGTGTGTTTGCCCACGTGCTCTGTGTGTGTTTGCCCACGTGCTCTGTGTGTGTTTGCCCCCGTGCTCTGTGTGTTTGCCCCCGTGCTCTGTGTGTGTTTGCCCCCGTGCTCTGTGTGTTTGCCCCCGTGCTCTGTGTGTTTGCCCCCGTGCTCTGTGTGTTTGCCCCCATGCTCTGTATGTATGCCCCAGTGCTCTGTATGTATGCCCCCGTGCTCTGTATGTATGCCCCCGTGCTCTGTATGTTTGCCCCCGTGCTCTGTATGTTTGCCCCCGTGCTCTGTATGTTTGCCCCCGTGCTCTGTATGTATGCCCCCGTGCTCTGTATGTATGCCCCAGTGCTCGGTTTGCCCCCGTGCTCTGTATGTTTGCCCCAGTGCTCGGTTTGCCCCCGTGCTCTGTATGTTTGCCCCCGTGCTCTGTATGTTTTCCCCAGTGCTCGGTTTGCCCCCGTGCTCTGTATGTTTGCCCCCGTGCTCTGTATGTTTGCCCCCGTGCTCTGTATGTATGCCCCCGTGCTCTGTATGTATGCCCCCGTGCTCTGTATGTATGCCCCAGTGCTCTGTATGTTTGCCCCAGTGCTTGGTTTGCCCCCGTGCTCTGTATGTTTGCCCCAGTGCTCGGTTTGCCCCCGTGCTCTGTGTGTTTGCCCCCGTGCTCTGTGTGTTTGCCCCCGTGCTCTGTATGTATGCCCCCGTGCTCTGTATGTATGCCTCGTGCTCTGTATGTATGCCCCCGTGCTCTGTATGTATGCCCCCGTGCTCTGTATGTTTGCTCCCAGTGCTCTGTATGTTTGCCCCCGTGCTCTGTATGTTTGCCCCAGTGCTCGGTTTGCCCCCGTGCTCTGTATGTTTGCCCCAGTGCTCGGTTTGCCCCCGTGCTCTGTATGTTTGCCCCAGTGCTCGGTTTGTTTGGCCCCGTGATCTGGGTTTGTCCCCGTCCTGGCACAGCCACACACAGCTTAAAAATAAAAAACTCACCAGCCCCCATCCTCAGTCAGTTCAGAAAGATCCCGCGCGCCCACAAGACGCCGGCCCCGCCTACTGACGCTCCTCCGTCTCCTAGGCAACAGGCTTGCGGCCCAGGAGAGGAGGCGTGTCAGAGGCAGGAGAAATGTCTCCTCCGCTCCAACACCACTTTGTATTGTCGGCGCGACCGCACCGACAGTAAAAGGTGGCTCAGTGTGGCGACAGCGCGCGTGCCGGGACAAAGGGCTCTGCGTGCCCAGTGTGGCACGTGTGCCATAGGTTTGCCATCACTGTCCTAAGCCATAGACCTGTAGCGATCTGCAGCTTAGGAGACGGGCAATGAGAGCATGGAACTCTTGCTCTGTTACAGGATTGAACTGTATTGAGGGCAATGTGACGCCAAAACAGTTCAATGCGGTAGTGGCAGAAGATTCAGGGCTGCAGGCAAGAAGTTTGGAGCCAGAGCTCCGAGTCTTGGATGCCAGCAACGCCCATGCCACCGGGTCCCCTCTGTGTCCAGTTTGGGGGCGCACCGGGGCATTGGCTGTGTCTGTGCGCCAGATTGATGCTTAATAGATGATAGACAGACAGATAATAGGATGGATGTATAAATAGACAGATACAGACAGAATGTATACACAGAAACACAGCTACAAATTGCACACTATACAGGACAAACATATCTTATACATAACACAGACAGACAGCACATAATACATGATTCACATTATACTCACCGCCTTCCTGGCCTCCTGGAGTTCAGAGGGTCTTTAGAAGCAGCTTCTCCAGCTGCAGCAGTGCAGACAGCCCTACCCCCTCTCTCTGGTGAAGACGGGAGAAGACAGGACGCAGAGCACACAGGAGGGGAGGGCGCCCTCTGCTGGAACCTGTGCACCACAGGAGCAGCAAATGAAAGTGAATTGATGCTCCCTCCAGCACCCCCTGTGCTGTCTGCCGGCTGGCGCCCTGTGCGACCGCACTAATCGCACATACCTAAAGCCGGCCATGAATGCAACCCCCATATTCTGCTGTATATAATGCACACCCATTAGCTGTCCTTTTAGTATAATGGGCTTCACACTGCCTTCCATATATTACTATATACTATAATGCACCCCATAGTCTTACATATATAATACATACCCATATTCCTTCATATATTGTAATACACCCCATAGTCCTCAATGTAGTATAATTCAGCCCTCATAGTCCTCCACATATTCTAATGCACTCTTCATATATTATAATGCATCCCTATAGTCCGCCATATAATATAATGTAACAACCATAGTCCTCCATATCGTGTAATGCACCTGCCACAGTCCTCCATATATTATAATGTACCCGCCATAGTCCTCCATATATTATAATGCACCCCCATAGTCCTCCACATAGTATTATGGCCATTGGCCACCAGTGTACTCAGTCATTTATATATATAAAAAAAGGAAGACAAACCTCTCCTCTTTCCCGCACTGCTCCAGTCTCTGCAGTGGTGCGTGTTCTGCAGCTCTGCACATCTTGGCACAGCGGGCACACAGTAGTGACGTCATCGCGCCCCCCCTGTGCTGAGACGCCAGATCTCAGACACCGAAGGAGAACGACGGAGGAGGAAGCAGAGAGCTCCATCTTTCATCATTGATTTCAACTGATTGATATAAAACCTTTTTGATCTTATTCACTTTCTTTTCTCCCAGTTTGGGGTGTTGAGTAGAGATGAGGGAACCTGTGAAAGTTCGGTTCGGCGGCAGCAGTCGTAAGTCCACTAGTTGGAAATTGACCCGAACCCCAATGGAAGTCACTGATTGGCCGTTCGAGTCTCCGCCCACATAATGCCAGCTATAAGTAGATTATTTCCAGGAGAGGGTGGGCGGGGTTTTTCCATTTTGTGTGTGTGTGTGGGGGGAGGGGAGTTGCACATTACCTGTAATCCTGCTGTTGTTACCCCCAGTGTGAGCAGTTTAATCACTGCAATGCGCTCGCACCGGGCTGAGCACCGAGCGTACCTGAGCACAGCGATGCTGGCACCATTGCTCAGCTTACACAAAGCATCCGAACTCTTTTTTTTTTTTTTTTTTTTTTGAAAGTCGGCATTTGGCTCAAAAAAGAAAAAAAAACGAACACTGAACATCGGGTTCACTCATCTCTAGTCCTGAGATCCTCTGCTCGCTGATATAATACACTGGGCTCTGTATTGTGTTTAATTGTCCATCAGTGTAGACCTCGTATGTGCACACACCGCTTCATAGACTCCGGCGAGTGCGACCATGCTCCGGTGCTCGGTACAAGCATGTTGACGTTCGGACGGGATCGACTTGTTTACTGAGTATAGTGGAAGTCAATAGATACATAATAGATAGATATATAGATAGACAGATAATAGTGATAAATAGATAATAGATTAATAGATAATAGACAGATATGCGATAGATAATACAGACAGACAATAGATAGATCACTGCACTGACCCTTTCTCCTGTGTTCTGCGCTGATCTTCGGCCTCGTCCTCCTCACGGATTTATACCAGCTGTCTGATAGATAAATTAGATGGAGAGTTAATAGTGATAGATTTGGATAGAAAATACACAGATAATTAGATAATAGTTAATAGAGATAGACAGATCGATGATGGATATGTGATAGATAATACAGATAGATATATAAAAGATATTATAATATATATTTATTCATTGATATGGCACTATTAATTCCATAGCTCTTTACATACATTGTGAGCCCCAATGGGGACAGTGTTGCCAATCTAAATTCCCTATCTGTATGTCTTTGGAGTGTGGGAAGAAACCAGAGAACCCCGAGGAAACCCACACAAACACAGGGAGAACATACAAACTCATTGCAGATGTTGTCCTTTGTGTGATTTGAACCCAGGACCCCAGGATTGCACTGAGCCACCATGCCGGCCCTTAGAAATAGATAGAGAATAGAGATAGATAAATAATAGATAGTGATGAGCGGACTCTCAGATACCCGGGAGGCAGGTCCATATGGGATTAACATAAAAAACCTGATTCGGGCCCGGAATTGATCCCGGATATCTGGCCGGATGGCGGTCCCCATATAAGTCTATGGGGACCAGAGTCCTGTGCTTTAAAATGGTGGTAGAAGGGATAGTGGGATTGGAGCAGACACATTATACTGTGAGTTTCCGCTTGGCAATAACCTCATTAACCTCATACACATTCACTGCTTCTCCGCCCACTGCCAATCCCCACGTCTCTGATTGGTTGCAGTCAGACGCGCCCCCAGCCTGTGTAGCAGTGTGTCTGACTGCAAAATATAAAAAAATAAATAAAAAATTGGTGTAGCATCAACCCGTATTATGAAACCCAGTACAGATAAAGCATACAGCTACAGGCTGCAGCCCCCAGCCGTACCCTTACATTGGCTGTGAATTAAAAAAAAAAGAAAAAGAACCGCATGCAGCTTTTTTAAAACTATATAATTAAAAAAAAAAATCTGCTGCCCCCCCCATCCCTAATTTTCATACCCGGCCATGATAAAGCTCGCAGCTGGAACCTGGTATTTTCAGGCTGGGGAGACTCATGGTTATTGGGGCCCTTCGGTCTAAATATAGCCTGTAGCCGCCTGGAATTGCTGGATCCATTAGATGCTCCAGTCCTGGCACTTTACCATCGCATGCCGATTGCCCTGGTGTGGTGAAAATCAAGGTAATCAGGGGTTAATGGCAGCCCAGAGCTGCGACTAAGGCTTGGATTAGTAATGGGGAGGTGTTTATGAGATACCTCATTAGTAATATGTAGGTGAAAAGAAATAAACAAACACCAAAAAAATCCTTTATCTGAAATAAAATACAAAAAAACCACCCCTTTATTAACCCCCAAAATCCACACACGGTCCCACGACGATTGCAGCTCTGCTACATCTGAAATGACAGCGTGTGGCCATAGAACATGGCTTCAGGCTGGAGTCACACTTGTGTATGACTCGCACGAATGCAATGTGAGTGTTGAGGACAAGAATTGAGTATAAAGAAATACTTAATTCAGCCATTTCATAGACTCAGGTATATAGTTTAGTAAATATAAACTAACACATGTTAATGTATGCTTTTGTTCCTTACTAACATGTATATATGTATATTGCATATTCAGTGTATTTTCCTTAACATAGTATATACTAGTATATATATATATATATATATATATATACCGTGTTTCCCCGATAGTAAGACACCCCCGATAGTAAGACGTAGTGGGGGTTTTGGGGGGGGTCGGCTAATGTAAGACGTACCCCGAAAGTAAGACGTAGTAAAAATTTATTTATTTTTTTTTTTCTTCTTTACAGTACAGTTATAGCAGCCGAGCGCTCAGCTGAGTGCCCTGACTTGCCGGCGGCCGAGCGCTCAGCTGAGCGCCCTGACATGCCGCCGGCATGTGACCGCTCTCAGCTGAGAGCCCTGACATGCCGGCGGCAAAGCGCTCAGCTGAGAGCCCTAACATGCCGGCGGCAAAGCGCTCAGCTGAGTGCCCTAACATGCCGGCGGCATGTGACCGCTATCAGCTGAGAGCCCTGACATGCCGGCGGCAAAGCGCTCAGCTGAGAGCCCTGACATGCCGGCGGCAAAGCGCTCAGCTGAGTGCCCTAACATGCCGGCGGCCGAGCGCTCAGCTGAGCGCCCTGACATGCCGGCGGCCGAGCGCTCAGCTGAGCGCCCTGACATGCCGCTGGCATGTGACAGCTCTCAGCTGAGAGCCCTAACATGCCGGCGGCAAAGCGCTCAGCTGAGTGCCCTAACATGCCGGCGGCATGTGACCGCTATCAGCTGAGAGCCCTGACATGCCGGCGGCAAAGCGCTCAGCTGAGAGCCCTGACATGCCGGCGGCAAAGCGCTCAGCTGAGTGCCCTAACATGCCGGCGGCCGAGCGCTCAGCTGAGCGCCCTGACATGCCGGCGGCCGAGCGCTCAGCTGAGCGCCCTGACATGCCGCTGGCATGTGACAGCTCTCAGCTGAGAGCCCTGACATGCCGGCGGCAAAGCGCTCAGCTGAACGCCCTGACATGCCGGCGGCTGAGCGCTCAGCTGAGAGCTGACACATGCCGGCGGTCGGGTGCTCAGCTGAACGCTCAGCTACCGAGAAATGTTGAAATGTTGCAGTAATGTTGTCCGTGGTCTATCAGGACCATGGACAACATACAAAATCACGCAGCCTCAGTGCCCTCATGTGCAGCCGCTGGTGGTTAAGTTTTTCTTAACTTGCGGTACACTTAGGGCGCAATCGCGGCAAGTCCCCATACGGTACATTGCATGGAGACTTGCTGCGATTGCTGTGGGATTTTTTCCAATATAAGACATACCCCGAAAGTAAGACATAGTGGCACTTTTGGGGGTAAAAAGAATGTAAGACACTGTCTTACTTTCGGGGAAACACGGTATATATATATACATATACATACATTATATATATATATATATATATTATATATATATATATATATATATATATATATAAAACTTGAAGATGGCTGCCGCTTCCTGTTTGCACATGGGACAGATGGACAAAAGAATTCCTAAGAGCCAGAACTGAGCCAACCAAGAAGAGGATGTGCAGATCTTTCTACTTCATGAAGCTCTGCCCTACGATACTTGATTGGACTAAAACTTTTGTTTACACCCCCTTACTGCTCGGTCTAGGGTTTTTTTTCAAAGAATAAAGTTCACTGGCTCAGTGCCAGTCATGGAGATAGATGTAACTGACTTGCTGTCCAGTTATCCTTCATTCTCGTGTGCACACATGACATTATGATTAGAAACAGCAGCCAGATCCCGAGAGACCCTTTGAGTCTCATCATCATCATCGTCATTTTAACCCTGACAGTTGGCGCACCAAGCGTGGAGCCACCGAAAAGAGTGAGTCAGATCTTCCACTTTCCGGACGTCTGGGGGCTACTCCACAAGTATCCAGGTGTCGCTCGATAGGATTGATCGTCCTCCGATCCGCGGTAAGCATCATATACATTGTGTGTGCTGTTTTACCTGTGGTTCGAGAGACACCTGGCGAAAGGGGGTGGTCACTAGTCCGGAGAATGGTAGTACACCGGAGACCTAACGGTGTGACTGTCAATCGCCGGTGACCTAGAGAAGGACCCAGCCCCCATAGGGGTTAGGCGTATGTTTTAAAGGATCCGACTGTCTGTATTTCTGAGTTGTGAACGCAGGTTTTTAGCCTCATAGGAAAAATGTAGATTCTACGCTCTGATTTAGTTTTCAAAGAGTTAATTGCCTGCTGCTACCTATAGAGACGTGGAGGAAAGCCCAGTGCCTGCAGTTTTTCTTCTTCACTGTGAACAAAGGAGGAAGGGGGGCTGATAGAGCCCACAGATGCAGCTTTTAGCTGAGAGGGCAGCAGGAAGGGGGGTCAGTGTGTGTTAGCCATATGTCCACTGGCTGCTTGAGACAGAGCAGAGATCAAATTACACAGCTACGTCTCTGCCGTCTTTTAGCTGAGAAGCAAGGGGGGGGTTAGTGAATTACCCATCCCTGCTAGGAGTGAAGAGGCAGAGTCCGGGGGTCAAGACAGCGCAGCTCTTTGGAGTGAGAAGAAAGGAGGGGTCAGTGGGCTAACATACAGGACGTAGTTGCAGCCTTTGTGTAGCAAAACCAAGCAAAGGAGTTGTAGTGATCTGTAAGAAAGACGAGTGCTATTTTGTTTTGAATTGGAATAGAAACTAGCTGGCTTATGCGTATTCAGTATTTTATAATTGTTGGTTTGTTTTTGCAACAGAGAGATAAGGGAATTGGCGTGTCCCCCAGTGTTTAACACAATCGATTTCTGTGTCTATAGCCAGATAGGAACATGTGGAGAACGGTATTAGTATCCACGTGTTGGACGCTGAAAAAGTGTGTCCTCTTTTCACGGGAAAGAGGGGGAGGGATTCCGGTGTTGGAGAAAAGTGTTTGAATCAGCATATTTCAGCTGAGTATTAACTCATGCACTGCTATGTGAGACGCCGGAAAAATAGGAACGTACGAGGAATGGTATTGTATTCGTACGTTGGAAGTCAAAGTGTGTCTTTATTGCATAGCAGGGAGGAGGGAAAAAGGGTTCAGTTGGAACCGGCCGGTCCAATTAGAGCACTCTATACTCTGTTCAAAAATAAATATGTGTTTTAGTAGGAGCTGAGAACGCTAGCGCCCTAGTTAAAAAAAAAAAAAAAGTGGGAAAATATACAAAAATTGTAACAAATTGTGTAAAGTAGTTGGACGACCTCCAGATGGCAGGCTGCAACCCATATTAATCTCCAGTGAGTTTATAATGAAGAACAAAGACCCCATTCACTACCTGTTGCTGTTTCTAGAAACACAAAATGTATTTCTCTAGCTGTGTCTCATTGTTCTCCTTTAGAAGTTATCATATCTGGTACTAATCAAATCCCTCCCTTCCTGAGCTGGAATGCATGCTGGTTTACAGGCACTAAAAGTAACACCCCTAGGGGGGCGTGTCCTGACATGGAAGCGTGAGGACGCTTGTTTCCAGAGCTCCTGCGCCCACAGCCAAATTGTACCAGATCCTGCAGTCCCCACTCACCCAGGATGGCCCCCAAGAAGAGACCGGGGGTAGCGACCGCCCCTGCCTCCCCGGTGACGAGCCGGAGACTCCAGGGGAGCCTCACTAAGTTCTGGACGGCGCCGGGCTCTGAACCTCCGCAGGCGGCCCGGAGCAAGATGGCGCCGGCGGGCGCGTGGCGTCCTCCAGCCGGGGATTCCCCAGATGCAGCTCGGCACTCTCCCTCAGCCTGTGAAGCAGTGCAGGGGACCAGCGGTGGAGAGAACCGGAGGACAGAGTCGGCGGTGAGACTGGACGGAGTGGGCCCAGGTACAGAGGACTATAGGAGGGGGGGGGGCTGCTCCACCTGCCTCACAGCACGCTGATGTGGATGGAGAGGGGGCCCTGGGTGTATCACCAGACCCGGGTTTTCCTGCCATGCTCTGCACACAGGGGACCCCCCCGCCCACGGGGCACACGGAGCCTCAGGCTATATTAAACAACCTGCACTCGGGCCCCCCACAGGGAGACATACAAGCCCTAAGAGAACTTATTTTGGCCCTCCCCAGCAAGAAAGATCTGGAGGACGTTGTGGCTAGAATTGAATCCTCCCAGCAGATGGCTCTGTCTGCCCTGAGGGAGGAAATGGTGGTATTGGAGGACAGAATTGAGGCCACAGAGCAGGCTCAGGAGTCCCTGGAGAGCAGAATGGAGAGGATTGAGAGGGACTGTGAGTCATCCAATGCCCGCATCAGAGACCTTGTCCTGCTCTTGGATGACCAAGAGAACAGAGGCAGAAGAAATAATATCAGGCTAAAGGGTATACCGGAGGACTGGCCCCAGGAACTCCTGCGTACTAAAGTCTTAAACATCTTCAACCGGGTCACTGGTTGCACCTCGGAGGCTACCTATCTCTTCGACAGAATTCACAGAGTCGCAAGGCCGGGCCCTAGATCTGTCCCCTCCTCTAGAGATGTACTATGTCGTTTGCATTATTACGGGGACAGAGAAAGAATCCTACAGGGGGCTTGGTCATACGGACCTGTGGAGATGGATGGGGCTATGGTGAGGTTGTTTCCTGATGTCTCCGGCCGCACACTATATATGAGACGCCTGCTTCATCCTCTCCTGCTTGGCATCAAAGAAGTGAACGCCTCATATAGATGGGGCCATCCCTTCCATTTGATAGTACGCAAGGGGGACTCCGTGTTCTTGCTGAGGAGGCACTCGGAGCTTCCGAATCTTTTTGCCTTCCTGGGAATGCCAGAATGCTCAATTCCGGACTGGATGGAGTGGGAACCCCAGGCACCCCCGGGGCTGCGGAGGAGGAAGGGAGGTACCCGCCCTACCCAAAGCGGTGATCCTTGAGGGGCATGGCATGTACCGGGTGCTGTTGGGAGGAAGGAGTGGTCCAAGCTATGAGACGGAGGTGCTTTTGATGGGAGACGGAATCAAAGAACTGGGAGCTGGGAGGCTCTCTTACGTCTCTACGACCCCCAAGCAGGAGTCCTGGCCTTGGGCTAGTTTTTTCTGGACATAGCCTATTGACTTAAGTTTTTGAAAATCCAAATTCTATGGCAATGACTAGTTTAAGATTGGGGGGGGAGGGGGGGGGGGGGGAGTTTTTCTTTACTGCATCCGTCCTGGGTGGTGGGGTGTGTGGGTGATTAATCGGCTGACCCTCCCTCGTCGTTGGGGAGAAGGGTCATTTAGTACTAATAAGAGGGGCGCGGGTCTGCGCTCTGGCCGCGTGTCAGTTCTTGTTCCTAGCTTTTCCTTAGTAGTCCCTGGGCTGGTCCCTGGTACTGCGAGCGGCAGTCCTGCTGCTTTTCCACTTTCTTGTTCTCTTCTCTGAACTTCTTGCCTTTCTCTCTTCTCCCTGCTAAAGGGTCTCTGCTACTTCCTCCTTTGCCAATACTTTTTCTTCCCCCCCTTGTCTTTTTACCAGCTTTTCCCCCCCCCTCTTTTCTCTCTTTTTTTTTTTTTCCCTTCTTCTTTCTTTGTTTGTTTCTCTAGGGTCTCGCGACAGAGAATGGCGAAACAGAGGCAGGCCGAACTACGGGTGGGCTCACTGAATGTCAAGGGCCTTCATAGCCCTGAGAAACGGTCTATCCTACTGAACCTTCTCTGGAAAAACCGAATCCAGGTAGCCTTCCTCCAAGAGACACACTACTGTGAAGCTAAACCTTACAGACTCTCGGACAGAAGGTACCCCACAGTGCGCCACTCACCCTCCCCTGATCCTAGATCTAGGGGCACGAGCATCCTTATGTCCAGTACGCTCCCTTGGGAATTGTTGGACTCTCAGACAGACAACCAAGGTAGGCTTATGATGCTCAAGGGACGCATTGCAACTCAGACATTTACATTCGTGGCAGTATACTTGCCTAATGCGGGCCAATGTCCCACCTTGCTGCGTTACCTTGAGAAGATAGAGGAATTCTCGGAGGGTACTCTGGTTCTCGGGGGCGACTTTAATGTAGTGTTGGAACCGTTGAGGGACAGTTCAAAAGGGGTGTCCGGTATGCCACACATGGCGCTGCGCCGGATGAGACGGGGACTACATGACCACCAACTGATAGACACTTGGCGATTGCTGCACCCATCAGACAAAGACTTTTCATTTTATTCTGCAGCGCACGACTGCTATTCTAGGTTGGACCTCTTTTTTATTAAACATGGGGACCTACACTCTCTGGTGGATGCTTCAATTGAGTGCATATCTTTCTCTGATCACGCCCTGATTACGGTCACTCTGTCCCTTGGATGTCCCATCGGGAGGCAGAGTCAGTGGATATTGAACACCTCGCTACTCAATGAGCCGGTGACAATGCAAGAAATAAGGGGGGCCTTGATGGAATACTTTGACTGTAGTGGGGGGGAGGGGGTGTCCCCCAACATTGTGTGGGAAGCTCACAAATGTGTTGTGAGGGGATTATTTATCAAACATGGGGCCCATCTGAAAAGGGAACGGGAAGCTGAGGTTACATCTCTCCTAGCAGACATAAGGGAGTTGGAAGCAGTACACAAGGGGTCTTTGGGAGGGAACGTGGGCGCCAATCTGGCCAGGAAGAGGGAGGAACTCAGGTCCCTGTTATATCAAAAAAAGGCCAAGGGAGTGCTAGCTAAGTGTAGGCGGCATTTCTATGAATATGGCAATAAAAGTGGCAGGACCCTGGCTAGAGCCCTCCGGACACAGAGGGCGAGGGGCTATGTTCCTAGAGTGCACATTTCGGGCGACAGGTGGGCCACTCTTCCGAAAGACATTGCCTCCACCTTTAAAGACTTCTACTCCTCTCTCTACTCAATAGATGGGGGGCGGTCTGAGAGGTCCAGGACGGAACTACGGCAGCGTATCCAGAAGTACATTTCAAACTCCGGTTTGAAACACCTTAAACCGGAGGATGCGGATGCCCTGGAAAGACCCATCTCAGAGGAGGAGTACTGGGCTGCAATTAAAAATTCCCCCACTGGTAAGGCCCCTGGCCCAGATGGCTTCCCCCTGCTTTACTACAAAAAGATGGGCTCCATGCTGCTCCCCCCATTTCTCTCTGCCTTTAACAATATCTCACTCTCCGAAAAAGTCCACTTGCCGAGAGACTCCCTGGCCGCTAATATAGTAGTCATCCCTAAAGAGGGTAAGGACCCTACCTCTTGTTCTAGTTACCGACCCATCTCCCTCCTCAACACAGACTTGAAGCTCTTCACCAGAATATTATCAGAGAGACTCTCTCCATTGCTGGGGGGGATTGTCCACCCGGACCAGGCTGGGTTCATGATGGGTAGGGAAGCGAGGGACAACACCACTAAGGCGCTGAACTTAATCTACAGGGCTAAATCGGAAGGGTTGCCCCTGATGCTCCTGTCGACCGACGCAGAAAAAGCGTTCGACAGAGTCAATTGGATATTCATGGAGGAGGTTCTGCGGGAGGTGGGGTTGGGGAGGATGATGCTCAGGTGGATATGCTCTTTGTATAGTAACCCCTCCGCCGCGGTCAGGGTGAACGGTCTCCTTTCAGATAGATTTCCCATTCTTAACGGTACAAGGCAGGGATGCCCCCTCTCACCCCTGATCTTTTTCCTGACCCTGGAACCCCTGCTTAGCCGAATTAGAGGTAACATTGACATTTCCGGCCCTATAGTTGCTGGTTCCACCTACAAAATCGCGGCGTACGCGGACGACTTACTTTTCTTTATTACCAACCCTCGGGTCTCCCTGCCCAATCTACTGAGAGAGCTAGAAACCTACTCCTCTCTTTCTAATTTTAGAATTAATATGTCAAAATCGGAGGCTATGAATGTATCTCTCCCCCAAGACCATGTTATCTCGCTACAATCTGCGTTCGGGTTTAAGTGGGCTAATCACTCTCTGAGGTACCTGGGGGTCCAGCTGGTTGCGGACACTAGTCAACTATATAAGCTGAACTATCTCCCTCTCCTGCAGTCCATTAGAACAGACTGCGCAAATTGGGCGAGGGGCCTCTTCACATGGTTTGGGAGATGTGCAATATTGAAAATGAATATATTACCGCGACTTCTATACCTCTTCCAGGCCCTGCCAATTAAGATCCCGAGCTCCTTCTTCAAGGATCTGGCCTCACTATATACTAAATTTATCTGGGCGAATAAGCCGGCGAGACTTTCCCGTTCTCTACTGTGCAGACCTAAGTGTAGGGGAGGGCTGGGAATACCTGATATGAAAAAATATTATTGGGCCACACATATGGTTAGGGTTCTGGATTGGTGCCGCCACTCTGGGATGAAACCGTGGGTCGCCCTGGAACAGAGCTTCTCGGAGGTACATCTTCCGGCCATGCCTTGGCTCGTAAGATTTTTCCCGACTACTCTGAGATCTCACCCCACTATTGGCGCTACTCTGGAATGCTGTTCGAGGGGCGAGGTTCGGCGCCTCCTCCTGCCGTTGCCTTCCCCCATGTCACCAATTATAGGAGATCCGGATTTCCGTCCTGGCCTCTCGGACCCAGTTTTTCGGAGCTGGGTACAGGGGGGCAGATTCAGAGCTTACCAACTGGGAGGGGAGGGTGACTGGCTCTCTCTTTCGGACATTTGCGGTCTCTTGCCTCCGGACCCCCTGGGGAGATGGAGGGCCATGCAGTTGAGGCATTTCATGAGCTCCCTTCCCTGCTTCGCCCGGTATGCTAGGCCTCCCACAAGATTCGAAAAATTGTGCTTGGGAGAGGGGGCCCTGCGGCACTCACTTTCCCTGGCATACAATTTGCTATCAGACCCGGGAGATTTGCCCACCCCGGTCTATTTGCGGCAGTGGGAAAGGGACCTAGGGACGGCTCTATCTGACACGCAACGAAACAACGTCCTAATGATGACACATAAAACCTCGGTCAGTTCCAGACTGCTGGAGGCCAATTTCAAACTGCTGACTAGGTGGTATAGAGTCCCGACAAGACTTCATAGGATATTCCCCTCAGTCGACCCTGTTTGTTGGAGGTGTGGCTCGGGGGAGGGTGATTACGTGCACATCTTTTGGTCCTGCCCTTCCTTGCAACGGTTTTGGTCAGAAGTGAGGGAGGTAATTAGACTGGTGACCGGCACGGTGGAGACATTGGGTCCGGAACTGTTTATCTTACAGCTTTCGGAACTCCCAGCTTCTAGATACAAGCGCTCTTTGCTTAGATTTCTGGTAATGGCTGCCAGGTCTTGCATTCCGCTTGGCTGGAAGTCTTCTACCCCCCCCCCACACTGGCACAGTGGGTTTCAAGGGTTAACGACCTGAGGCACATGGAGGACCTGACATCCTCTCTCAATGACAGACAGGAGGATTTTCATAGGACCTGGTTTCCATGGTTGGAGTTCACTTACTCGGCGGAATACGCCAGACTACTCTCTGTTCCACGGCTGCTGTGAGGCTCTGGGGAAACATTCTCCCCCCCCCCTTTTTTTTTTTTTTCTCCTCCTCCCCCCTTTCCTCTTTTTCTTCCCTCGCTCTCCCTTCTCACTTCTTTGTCCCCTATATTCCCCTATTCTCCCCTCCCTCTATTCCCCTTTCTACCTCTTTCTCTTAACCTGTTCTAAACTCTTTTCGGGCTTTGCTCTCTCTTTCTATGTTCTGTATTCTACCCTTGTTGGGTTGGTTTATAAAAGGATTAAATTGGGCCTGACTTGAGCAGTTGCAGTGACTTGATATGTACAGGGGTGCGGAAGGGTGGGATACATGTCATTGGTAAATATTTGAAATCTGTTATTCTGCTCTTTGTGGAGCAAGTGTTACTTTGTATGTTCTCGAGTCGGTCTTTAAAATAAAGAATTTAAAAAAAAAAAGTAACACCCCTGGTTTACTACGTAGTTCCAGCCACTCCCAGTACACCCATGGAGTCCTAATATGGACGTACACCCGGAAGTCAGGTGCCTGGAATTTCCTGTGGCGGCCATCTTGCTACACCACTGATGGAAGTACACCTTTTCAGCCACGTCTCTGTCAGTGGTTCTTTGTCTAAGACTCTCCACCCATCCTCGGTGGGAGGTGTTCTCTGGTATATTTGGCTAACACATTTGAATAAGTATAAAACAGTATATTTGTTTACTCAGCTATCCCATAAATGCAAGTCAAAGATAAGTAAGTGAAACTTTTACAGAATTGATGAATAGAAAGATATCTGTTCATATAAAATCAATTGGTATTTTAGAAGTCCTGCAGCATTATATCATAAAATAGAATAGAGGAAGGTAAATATATATCTTTGTACTGTTAGTTAATTTAAAACAAAAATTGTAAACGACTTACCCCCACTGATGTCAAAATGTATCAAATCCATTTGTAAAAAGAAATAAGGAAAAATGTATAATGCATCCAATGGAGATATGGGGAATGGATGTGTTCACTGTTACGTCTTTGTTATAACAAAGGATGAGGTTTGGTTTTTTTTCTTCTTCCTCTCTCGCTTTTAAGACATAAGAATGGAATGTGGTTTTTGTTTTCTTTCCCAATAGTGACGTAAGTTTGGTTAAACCCTTGGAGTTCAGGATTTCACATTTTTAGTTACTGCTTATACCTGAATAGGGTAAATTAGATATCATGAAATATGCAAATTAGTTTGTGTTGTTTTTTAACCCCTTCACGACCTTTGACGGATCTAGCCGTCATGGTGCCCTGGTACTTAAAGACCCATGACGGATACATCCGTCATGGCGGAATCGCGGCACCAGAGCACCGGGCACCGCCATCGGTTTTAAAAAACTGTAGATTCGGGAAGGAGAGGACTTGTACCTGACCTCAGGAGGGGTGGTCTCTCCTTCCTGGACCTATGGAGGCTGTGATTGGCTGACGAACACCGCTCAGCCAATCACAGCCAGTGTTATGTTTCAGCCATTGAAAATGGCTGAAGCATTGAAATCCAGCTATGTCAGTGCAGCTGCAGCACTGGCCATTGGCTGGAGCTCAGTGTGCTTTACTGCACCCGCCCCCAGCTCTGATTGGAGAGATCGGCCTTGTGACCCATCTCTCCAAGCAGTACCGTGCATCTGGGACCGGGTGAGCTCGCTGTAGGAGATCGCTCTCCTTAGCTTCTCCCTCCGTGGAATCTGAGGAGAGCGATCCCTGCGGGCGCCCATCTGTGAGTCAC
Organism: Anomaloglossus baeobatrachus; assembly: GCF_048569485.1. Classification (NCBI taxonomy): domain Eukaryota; kingdom Metazoa; phylum Chordata; class Amphibia; order Anura; family Aromobatidae; genus Anomaloglossus; species Anomaloglossus baeobatrachus. The sequence continues at coordinate 1,037,096 of NW_027441782.1, read as the reverse complement.
AGCCCCCGATCCACCGCTGCCCTGCTCCATGTGCTTCGCCCCTGCTCTCCCGCTGCGCCCCTGCATCTGACGCCGCTACTCTCCCCCTGCATGTGACGCCGCTACTTTCCGGCTGCGCCCCTGCATGTTACGCTGCTACTCAGCAGTAAGAAAGCAGTGGCGTCAGATGCAGGGGGGGGCGCAGCGGCGTCAGATGCATGGAGGCATCTGACGCCACTGCTCTCACGCTGCGCCCCCCCTGCATCTGACGCCACTGCTTTCTTTCTGCTGCCTGCTTGTATCTGCCGCTCCACCGCCCCTGCATCTGACGCTCCACCGCCCTTGCATCTGCCGCTGCACTCTCCCCATCAGCCACTGCACTCTCCCCATCAGCCGCTCCACTGCCCCTGCATCTGCCGCTGCACTGTCCCCATTAGCCACTGCACTCTCCCCATCAGTCGCTCCACCGCCCCTGCATCTGCCGCTGCACTGTCCCCATTAGCCACTGCACTCTCCCCATCAGCCACTGCACTCTCCCCATCAGCCACTGCACTCTCCCCATCAGCCGCTCCACCACCCCTGCATCTGCCGCTGCACTCTCCCCATTAGCCACTGCACTCTCCTCATCAGCCGCTCCACCGCCCCTGCATCTGCTGCTGCACTCTCCCCATCAGCCATTGCACTCTCCCCATCAGCCACTCCACCGCCCCTGCATCAGCCGCCGCACTCTCCCCATCAGCCGCCGCACTCTCCCCATCAGCCGCCACACTCTCCCCATCAGCCGCCACACTCTCCCCATCAGCCGCCACACTCTCCCCATCAGCCGCCGCACTCTCCCCATCAGCCGCCGCACTCTCCCCATCAGCCGCCGCACTCTCCCCATCAGCCGCTCCACCGCCCCTGCATCTGCCGCTGCACTCTCCCCATCAGCCACTGCATTCTCCCCATCAGCCGCTCCACCGCCCCTGCATGAGCCGCCACACTCTCGCCATCAGCCGCCGCACTCTCCCCATCAGCCGCTCCACCGCCCCTGCATCAGCCGCCGCACTCTCCCCATCAGCCGCCGCACTCTCCCCATCAGCCGCTGCGCCCCTGCATCTGCCGCTTCACCCCTGCATCTGCCACCTCACTCCCCCATCAGCCTCTGCGCCCCTGCATCTGCCACCTCACTCCCCCATCAGCCTCTGCCCCCTCCCTGATCTGCTGCCTGCTCTCTCCCATCCCCTTAATCCTCTGCCCCCTCTCCCCCCTTCCGGATCTGCTGCAATCCTGCTGCCTAGATCCATTCTGTAAGGTAGCTATCCCCAATCTCACCTCCCACTCCCATTCCACCCTTCCCCTCGCCCCCCCTTCCTCCGCCGCTCCTCCATCCGCCGCGCCCTCTCCCATCCTCCGCCGCGCCCCCTCTCCCATCTTCCGCCGCCCCCTCTCCCATCCTCCGCCGCGCCCCCTATCCCATCCTCCGCTGCTCCTGCATCCGTTGCACCCTCTTCTATCCTCCATCCATCTTTTTTCCATCCCACCTAGTCCCCCCCCTTTTTGCAGCACATCCGTGCATTCGTCCTAATTTTTTTTATGTAAACTAAGAAAGAAATACAAATAAACTTAGTTTAGGGCCAGTAAAATTATACTGTAGTAATCGTCAACTACAGTATTTTTTACTGAATATTGTAAGGGTCAGCCCAGTGCCACACATGAGAGCGATTCACAAGCCTCACTCCGCATCATCCGGCACGGTCGCTCTCTTCCAGACAGGAGTGTGCGGCTGTGTCGGGTGATGTGATGCGAGATTTGTGCATTGCTCTCACGTGTGGCACTTGCTTTAGTCTCAGTTACAGGCACTCATTATATATATATATATATATATATATATATATATATATATATATATATATATATATATATATATATATTTATTTATTTATTTATTTTTTTACTGACGTCTGTATTTTTTATTTTGCCAAACTAATATTTCTTTGTATGGGGGGGGGGGTCTAGTTTCCAACATGGGGTCACATGTGGGGGAGCTCCACTGTTTGGGCACATCAGGGGGATCTCCAAACGCAACATGGTGCGGCTAACAATTCCAGCTAATTTTCCATTTAAAAAGTCAAATGACGCTCCTTCCCTCTGGAGCTCTGCCGTGCGCCCAAACAGTGGTTTTCTGCCACATATGAGGTATCAGCGTACTCCGAACAAATTGCCCAACAAATTTTGCAGTCCATTTTATCCTGATACCCCTGTAAAAATTAAAAAATTGAGCCTAAAATAACATTTTTGTGGAAAAAAAAAAAGAATTTTTGTTTTTATGCCTCAATGTATGAAGCACGTGAGGGTTCAAAGTGCTCATTACCCATGTAGATTTATGCCATGGGGGTCTAGTTTCCAAAATGAGGTCACTTGTGGGGGAGCTCCATTGTTTAGGCACCTCAGCGGGTCTCCATACGCAACATGACGTACGCTAATAATTCCAACCAATTTTGATGTGAAATGGCGCTCCTTCTCTTCTGAGCCCCGCCGTGTGCCCAGACAATTACTTTCCACCACATATGAGGTATCTGTGTACTCAGGAGAAATTGCACAATACATTTTATGGTGCATTTTTTCCTGATACCCTTGTGGAAAAAAAAGCTACCTGGTTGAAATAACAATTTCATGGTAAAAAAAAAATATATATATTTTCACGGCTGAACATTCTAAACTTTTGTGAAGCCTCCAGGGATTCAAAGTGTTCAGTAAACATCTAGATAAATTCAGTGAGGGGTCTAGTTTCCAAAATGGGGTCACTTGTGGGGGAGCTTTAATGTTTAGGCACCTCAGGGGGTCTCCAAACACAACATGGCATCCACTAACGATTCCAGACAATTTTGCGTTTGAAAAGTCAAATGTCGCTCCTTGCCTTCCGAGCCCTGCTGTGCGCCCAAACATTTGATTTCCACCACATATGAGGTATCTGTGTACTCAGGAGAAAATGCACAATACATTTTATGTTGCAATTTTTCCTGATACGCTTGTGGAAAAAAAAGCTACCTGATTGAAGTAACAATTTCGTGGTAATTTTTGTTTTTTTTATTTTCACGGCTCAAAGTTATTAACTTTTGTGAAGCCCCCAGAGGTTCAAAGTGCTCAATAAACATCTAGATAAATTCCATGAGGGGTCTAGTTTCCAAAATGGGGTCACTTGTGGGGGAGCTCCATTGTTTAGGCACCTCAGGGGGTCTCCAAACGCAACATCGCATCTGCTAATTATTCCAGACAATTTTGCTTTCAAAAATTCAAATGATGCTCCTTCTCTTCCGAGCCTTGCCGTGCGCCCAAACAATTGATTTCCCCCACATATGAGATATCGGTGTACTCAGGAGAAATTGCACAATTAATTTTATGGTGCAATTTTCCTGATACCCTTGTGAAAATGCTAAATTTTATGGCTAAAGTAACATTTTTGTGTAAAAAAGTAAAATTTTCATTTTTTTCCTTCCACATTGCTTTGGTTGCTGTAAGAATGGGGTCACTTTTGGGTATTTTCTGTCACCTAGGTCTCTCAAAGTCACTCCAAATGTGATGTGGTACCTAAAAAATTTTTTTTGTAAATTTTGTTGGAAAAATGAAAAATTGCTGATGAACTTTGAACCCCTCTAACATCCTAACGGAAAAAAAATTTGTTTCGAAAATTGCGCTGGTGTAAAGTAGACAAGTGGGAAATGTTATATAGTAACTATTTTGTGTGACATATCTCACAGATTTATGGGCATAAAATTTCAAATTTTGAAAATTGCGAAATTTTCAAAATTTTCGCCAAATTTCCAAAATTTTCACAAATAAATGCAAAAAATATCGGCCTAAATTTACCATTGACATGAAGTACAATATGTCACGAAAAAACAATCTCAGAATCGCCAGGATCCGTTGAAGCGTTCCAGAGTTATAACCTGTCAAAGTGACACTGGTCAGAAATGTAAAAAATGGCCAGGTCTTTAAGGTGAAAACAGGCTGGGGGCTGAAGGGGTTAATGGCGATTTATTCGAACAATATATTTTTATTTTCTGACCCTATCCCTTTTTGTTTGTACGATTCTTTTTAAACAATTTATATTTCTTTTTGCAGGTTAGCCACCTAGTCACAGCTGTCATTTAATCATGTTTCAGTTATTTTTTACTGTCAAAGGTTTTTCTTTTCTTTATGGATACTGTATTGTTTATCGTAAGGTTTTCAAATTCCCCAGCAATGTATATTGTTGTAAGATATACGTTATTTTCAGAGTTTGTGCAATTTTAGTTTCTAGTATGTAGCTAATTTATTACCTGCTGTCTTATTTTTTTTTTCTTTTAGGGAATACCAGCATAAAAACTCTGAATTTTGTTATATTGGTAAATAAACAATTAAACAAATGGGGGACAAGGTAATAATTATATTCTCCAACATTAGAGGGCGCAGCAGGCATATTAGATAGGTTTTGAAGCTGACCCTTCCCCCGCAAGTTGTTTACTAGATTATTATGAGGTATATCTGTTAACTGAGATAGGAAAGTCTTGTCTTATATGTTTATTTATTTAGTATTTTCAGTCATGTGAAGTATAGATGACCACTAACTGTATTATGGTCAGAGTTAATGTTATAAGAATGATCTAATGTATATTTTTTAGTTTTTGTTTTTATAGATGGAACAAGATGTTGGTCGATTCTACACTGGATATGCTACAGGTTTGCACAACATGAGGTAGTCTAAATTTGAACCACTCACTCCCTCCCTACTATTGGTACTGGTGAAAGTGACGTATTAAATGCCCTCTCTAGATGGGTAGAACAGGAGTGGGTAAGAGTCTTTAGAGGTGTATGTAGGTTGTAGATTTTTTCCTGTTGTCAAATGAGTTAGATATGCTGAAGAGAAAGTCTAGATCTGAGCTGATGGAATCGGATGGAGATCCCCGCACAGGTGCAGCGGACCAAGAAGCAGTGATCGGGCCTAGAGTTGAGAGTCTTTCACCAATACCGACCATGCCTCGGTGACACCTGTCACATCGTTAGTGACTTCTGTCACTCCTTGTGTTCTTAAATCCCTACAGGAACGGGCAATACAAGGAATGGAGTGTGACATGCAGGGAGCCAGCTGACTGAGGAAGGTCTGTGGATAAAGGGTGGTAAGCTTTCTCTGCCATGAGAGCTCTTCTTAATGATGGCCCAGGTAATATATGGACTAAAATCTGTGAAAGACAATTCTCAGTGTGTGTTTTGGTGACACCAGGGTTCAGTACCCAGGTGGGCAGATTCACCCAGTCTTGTAAGACCGGTGCCTAAAACGAAGTGAGAAAAAAACGGTAAAGAGTCCGCAGAAACACCCTGTACCTGCTCTACCCATTTTTAGAGACTGCAAACTGATTATAGAAGTATATCATGAGCCCGTTGTATGCAAGTCTGTGCGTGTTGTGTAAATTTCTCTCCAGGTTTGGTCAGAGGCATTCCAGTGCAGAAAACGACGTTATTGTTGAGAAGCACATGATGGTGGTATGTAAAAAATGGGTTTACAAAAAGGTGTATATTTTATAGAAAAGTGGAAACTGGCAAACCGTGTACAAAATGTGTGTTTTGTTTTCTTCTCGTAATAAACAGGTTTTTATGTAAGATTTTTTTTGTTTTATCACAGGCTGGTACAATTTTTATATAATTGACTGAATAGTGTGATAATCAGGTGTATTTTCCAATTCCAGATTTTAAATCAGAGCTAGTAGTATATAGTTTCCAGTCAGGAGACTGATTGATCCTAAGGACAAGCGAGAAAGAGCCATGAGTCAACACTAGATGAGCTGATCCAACCGCAGAAAAATCTATGGATCCACGCCTCGCATTGCAAAAGGGTCGACCAACCAGAGATGCACTGAGCGTTCTGCTCATACTTATCCTTTTCAGAAAACCTGTACAGTTTCAGACCATTATTGCCAAAACAGTTAGAAGAGAGGACTTAGAGAACCTTGGGACATGGGAAAGTCCAACTACAAAAGGTAAGGACTCGCCTAGGAGTCCTTGGTCTCAAACCGGTGAAGAAAACCCCTTTCCCCTTTCCACCCATGCCTCAACGTTCAGTTAGGCAGGTTTTTCAACAGATCTTTCTGCCTCTCTTCCTAAGGGAACCTAGTACCCTTAGAATTCAGAAATGGCAGAAGTCTTTAGGGGGGACTGTTGAGGACAAGAATTGAGTATAAAGAAATACTTAATTCAGCCATTTCATAGACTCAGGTATATAGTTTAGTAAATGTAAACTAACACATGTTCATGTATGCTTTTGTTCCTTACTAGCATGTATATATGTATATTGCATATTCAGTGTATTTTCCTTAACATAGTATATACTAGTATATATATATATATATATATATATATATATATATATATATATATATATATATATATATATATATATATATATATATATATCTTGAAGATGGCTGCTGCTTCCTGTTTGCGCATGGGACAGATGGACAAAAGAATTCCTAAGAGCCAGAACTGAGCCAATCAAGAAGAGGATGTGCAGATCTCTCTATGTCATGCATGAAGCCCTGCCCTACGATACTTGATTGGACTAAAACTTTTGTTTACACCCCCTTACTGCTCGGTCTAGGTTTTTTTTCAAAGAATAAAGTTCACTTGGTCAGTGCCAGTCATGGAGATAGATGTAACCGACTTGCTGTCCAGTTATTCTTCATTCTCGTGTGCACACATGACATTATGATTAGAAACAGCAGCCAGATCCCGAGAGACCCTTTGAGTCTCATCATCATCGTCATTTTAACCCTGACATGAGAAAATCTCGTATTGGCCTCAAAACAAAGTTAATTAATGAGGCAGCGCCGATCTGCGATTTTTTTTCTCAGCTCCAATCAGACTGAGGGGGAAAAAAAAAAAAAAAAAAAAAAAAATCACAGAATGCTGCGATTGCACGGGCATCTCGCGCGAGACTCGCCAATGCAAGTCTGTGGGTGCGAGAGAAAAAAAACAATGTCACACGGACCATCCTAGTGACATCTGTTTTTATGGATACAATTTTATCATGTAGCAGAAAACACTGCCCTGTGCACACTAGAAAATGGAATTTTCTTAAGAAAATACCGCACCTTCTGAAGGATTACCGCACCTGCGGTAAAAAAACGCAGCAAACCGCACCCAAAAACTGCATGCGGTTTTACCGCGGTTTGGCTGCGGTATTTCCGTGAATTTTCTGCAGGTTGTTCCCTGCGGTTTTTAACCATTATCTATGGCAAAAAACGCAGGTACCTGCGGAAAAGAGTCACATGCACTTTCTTTTTGCTGCAGAAATTCTGCAGCAGAACCTGAAGGGAAAAAAAACGCAGTGTGCGCACATCTTTTTTTTTTACCATAGTTTTTACTGTGAAATTACCTTGAAAGATTATGAACATTTTTTGCAGCAATTCATGCAGCAAAACTGCGGCAAAAACCGCAGCGTGCGCACAAGGCCTTAATGCTCCTGTAAAAGATCCTGTAAATGACTAAAAGCTGCTGAGAAAAAAAAACAGATTGGACACGGACAGCACAAGGATGACAAGAGACAAACAATCGTCCTAATCTCCGGCATGAGAATTGGACTGATTTTTCATACGCAAGTGTGACTCCAGCCTCAGGCAGAGAATGACTGAGCTGTGATGACATCACTCAGGTTACAGCTCCCACAATCCTCCACCGGTGATTGCAGGTAACCTCATTGATCTGAGTGACCTGGCAGAAAACCACAGTCAGCAATAAAATATAAAGAGGCTCCGAACAGGCCCGAAATCCAAGAGATGTTCCACCACTTCTACAGCTACAAGTCTAACCCAGAAGGAGCGAGTTAAGCTGCAAAAGACGTCAACAAAATATTCTACACCATGGCCAAATTGTCCAACCTTACACAAGTCAACTACAAAAGACCAAAAGAGGAAGAGCAGATCAATGGTTCGTTTGACAGAGAATGTAAAGCCGTACGAAATACCCTGAGAACAGCCTCAAACAATAAACACAGAGACCCCAACCACCCGGGCCTGAAGAAAGCCTATGACACCATACAAAGGCAGCACAAAACCATCCTCAGGAGGAAGCAGAGCTACATGTCTACCAAACTTAGCCAACTCCAAGACGCCCTCCAAGACAACTCCTTCTGGGAACTATGGAGTCACATGGACACAAAGAGCAAGAAAAACAACAACATCCATATCCGAAACAGCAATATCTGTCTCCAGTACTTCAGAGACCTCTACAAAGACATCCCAAAAGAAGGACTAAGCCAAGAACAGGAAAACAGAACATCAAAACTAAAGGCGATGGAGGAGAAAGTCAAACGTTTCCTAAAACCCTCTGGATACACCAATTACATTAGAGGAAGTTGCAGAAAGAATCTCTTCCATAAGGTGTAAAAAAGCCAGGGGTCCGGATAGAATCCCCCCAGAGATGGTGAAATAAAGCCCGCCGGAAATACAAGCTGAATTGGTTAAACTATTTAATATTGTGCTGAGTGCCGGCTACTTCCCTCGTACCTGGAAGCAAGGGCCCATCACACCCATCCACAAGAGCGGGGACAGGTATGACCCTGTCAACTACAGAGGAAGACGTGTCAGCAGGAACCTGGGAAAACTGTTCACCAGCCTCCTGAACAAGAGGATCCTCAGTTTCCTCACCGAGCACAATGTCCTCAGCAAGAGCCAACCAGGGTTCGTGCCAAACCATCGCACCACGGATCACATCTACACCCTGCACAGTCTCATTCGGAGCCACATCCACAAAACAAAGTACGTGAAGATATACACCTGTTTTGTGGACTTTAAAAAGGCTTTTGACTCCGTGTGGCACCAGGGCTTGTTCTTGAAATTTCTGGAGAGCAAAATAGTAGGGAAGTTCTACAATGTCATCAAAAGCTCCTAAACCGAGAACCTCTGCAGTGTGAGTGTGAACGGTAGAAGAAAGGCTTATTTCCAGCAGAGCCGAAGAGTCAGAAAGGGCTGCAGCCGAAGTCTAACACACTTTAACCCCTTCACGACTGGCCGATTTTTCGATTTCCGTTTTTTTTCGGCAGTCTTCTTATGAGAGACGTAACTTTTTTATTTTTAAGTCAATATGGTCATGTGAGGGCTCATTTTTTGCGGAACGAGCTGTACGTTAATATGAAACCATAAGTTTTACCATGTAGTGTACTGGAAAACGGCAAAAAAATTCCAAATGCAGAAAAATTGCAAAAAAAAAAGTGCGATAGAACTACTGTTTTTGAGATATTTTATTCACTGTGTTCACTATATGGTAAAACTGATGTGTGGGTGTGATGCCTCAGGTCAGGGCGAGTTCGTAGACACCAAACATGTAGAGGTTTACTTTTATATAAGGGGTTAAAAAAAAATCTGAAGTTTGTCCGAAAAAAGTGGCGCACGTTTTACGCCATATTCCGTGACCCGTAGCGTTCTCATTTTTCGGGATCTATGACTCAGTGACAGCTTATTTTTTGCGTCTCGAGCTGGCATTTTTAACTGTACCATTTTTGCGCAGATTATACGTTTTGATCGTCTGTTATTGCATTTTGCGCAAAAGTTATGGCGACAAAAAAATGTCATTTTGGTGTTTGGAATTTTTTTGCTGCTACGCCGTTTACTGATCAGATTAATTGATTTTATATTTTGATAGATCGGGCATTTCTGAACACGATGATACCAAATGTGTGTATATTTTTTAACCCTTTAATTTTCAATAGGGAGAAAGGGGGGTGATTTGAACTTAAGTTTTTTGGGGGTTTTTTAAACTTTTTTTTTTTTATTTTACTAGTCTTCTTAGGGGGCTATAAAGATCAATAATCTGATCGCTCTGCCCTATCTGCTGATCAGAGCTACACAGCTGTAAACAGCAGATATGCTCACTTTCTGTTTCACTGGGCTGCGGGCTGAGAGAAACTGAAAGTAATTCATGGCAGGTACAGGAGTCATCACATGACCTTGTGCTACCATGACAACTACCGGATGTCACGTGATCACGTCACGTGACTTCCGGTATTGGGCGGTAAGTAAAAGTTTACCACGATCGCGATTATAATGGCGCTGTCACATATTGACAGCGCCATTTAAGGGGTTAAACGGCACAAGCAGATAACGATTCTGCTCGTGCCTAGCAGGCACACATCTCAGCTGTGAAAATCAGCTGAGATGTGTGCCGATCGCGGCATGCTACCGGGGGCAGACCGCAGGCAGTAACATTATGACCGCTAGGATGTAATATTACTGCACGCAGTCGTTAAGGGGTCAATATCTCCATCAATGAGTGTACACTGCTCTGGAATATTCCACAGATCCAGATCTCACACTCCATGACGCTCAGGTGAAATTCTTGGTCTATGCAGATGACCTCCTGCTCCTGACACCAACTGAGAAAGGCCTCCAAGACAACCTTCAAATCTTGGAGAAATTCAGCTCTACGTGTGCGCCACTGATCAACCTAAAAGGAGGCCAACATCATAGAGTTCCAGAAGAGAAAAATGAAGATCGGACCAGCACCTTCATTTGTCTTAATCAACTGCGCTCTTACAGGAACGGACACATACACCTACCTGAGCCAGGAAATTCACCAGTCAGGGAGCTTCAAATAAGCAATAGAGATTGCTATGCAATCCGAAGGAAACTATCATCTGAAGCCACCAGTGAGGGTCTGGCTAAAAATCTTCAATTCTATCATCACCCCAATCCTCCTGTACGACAGTGAAGTCTGGGGCCCTCACACTTAGCCCGATTTCACACATCCGGCTTTTCGCCGGTTTGACGGTTGCGGCGCACGCCAGTACAGTGTATACAGTATAGTGGCAGCGCGACAAGTGCCGGTCACATGCTGTTATGTGACCGGCGCATGTGACCTGGAAGTTACAGTGCTGTCATTGTACTGTATACACTGTACGGGAGTTCGCCGCATCCGCCAAACCGGCGAAAAGAAGTATATGTGAAACCGGGCTTACCCAGATTGATCAAGGTGGGATTCCAGCCCTTCATAAATATTCAACCTGGAATTTTGTAAGTTTCTTCTCAAGGTTCATCGAAGCACCTCCAACAGCGCCTGTCAGGCCGAGCTGGGCAGATTCCCTCTACACCTAGCAGCTCTGAAGAGGGCACTGTCATTTCGGTCTCACCTACAGAATAACAATCCACGCTCCCATCACCATAAAGCCCTGATACATATAGGTGGTCCAGATCAACCAGGACCCCTGGCACAGCTCTCCCAAACCCAACAGGACAAAATGACCAATCACAGCAGCCTGACAAAAGCCAGAATCAGGAAGATGGTAGACGAGGGCCAGGAGAGGTGTCAGTGACTGGAGGACCGATATCTACACCTCACAGAAACAGACCACGTACCAGAGACTACAGACTGACCCCATATCTGGAGAAACCCCCAGATCCCAGGACTATGAGCCAATATAGACTCAGTGCCCACAGTCTAGCCATCAATTCCCACACAAGCAGAGCTACAAGCCCAGGGAGGACAGACTGTGCCAACACTGACCTGGAGGCCAAGGAAGGATGAAACCCACCTCCTGCTACACTGCACCAAACACTCAGCAGCGAGGGACACTCAGCAGCGAGGGACACTCAGCAGCGAGGGACACTCAGCAGCGAGGGACACTCAGCAGCGAGGGACACTCAGCAGCGAGGGACACTCAGCAGCGAGGGACACTCAGCAGCGAGGGACACTCAGCAGCGAGGGACACTCAGCAGCGAGGGACACTCAGCAGCGAGGGACACTCAGCAGCGAGGGACACTCAGCAGCGAGGGACACTCAGCAGCGAGGGACACTCAGCAGCGAGGGACACTCACTTCAGGAGACTATGATATCTTCCCGGGATTTCAGCTCCATAAAGGAGGAAGAGAAAATATATATTCTGCTGAAGGAAATATGATAAAGGGAACCTGTCACCACTTTTTTGGCGTAAAAGCTGCGGCCACCACCGGGCTCTTATATACTGGATCCTACCATGCTGTATATAAGAGCCTAGGACGCTGTGAAAACATAAAAAAAAACACTTTATAATACTCACCTAACGGTTGTGCGGTTGGACATATGGGCGTTTTCCGTTCTCCGGCGCTGCCTCTTTTGGCTATCTTCGTCCTTCTTCTTCTCTAGTCGCGGTGCATGACGCGTCCGACGTCATCCACACTCGCCAGCATTCAGGTCCTGAGCAGGGCAGATCAAAGTATTGTAGTGCGCCTGCGCAGGATCGGCGAGTGTGTATGATGTAGACGCGTCATGCACACAGGCTTCAGAAAGAGGACGAAGATGGCCGATAGAGGCAGCGCAAGCACCGGAGAACGGAGACGCCCATATGGCCAACCGCACGACCATGAGGTAAGTATTATAAAGTGTTTTTTATGTTCTCACAGCGGCCTGGGCTCTTATATACAGCATGGTAGAGTCCAGTATATAAGAGCCCGGTGGTGGCCGCAGCTTATACGCCAAAAAACTGGTGACAGGTTCCCTATAAGCCATGGACTTCTATAGCCCCCACCCCAGATGTGCTCCCATCCATCCTTCCTACACTCCCCACCCGGATGTGGTCCCATCATGTATTGGCCAGTGTAAGCCCCCACAACGCGCAGGATCGCCCAGTGTAAGCCCCTATAACGTGCAGGATCGCCCAGTGTAAACCCCTATAACGTGCAGGATCGCCCAGTATAAGCCCCTATAACGTGCAGCATCGCCCAGTGTAAGCCCCTATAACGTGCAGCATCGCCCAGTGTAAGCCCCTATAACGTGCAGCATCGCCCAGTGTAAGCCCCTATAACGTGCAGCATCGCCCAGTGTAAGCCCCTATAACGTGCAGCATCGCCCAGTGTAAGCCCCTATAACGTGCAGCATCGCCCAGTGTAAGCCCCTATAACGTGCAGCATCGCCCAGTGTAAGCCCCTATAACGTGCAGCATCGCCCAGTGTAAGCCCCTATAACGTGCAGCATCGCCCAGTGTAAGCCCCTATAACGTGCAGCATCGCCCAGTGTAAGCCCCTATAACGTGCAGCATCGCCCAGTGTAAGCCCCTATAACGTGCAGCATCGCCCAGTGTAAGCCCCTATAACGTGCAGCATCGCCCAGTGTAAGCCCCTATAACGTGCAGCATCGCCCAGTGTAAGCCCCTATAACGTGCAGCATCGCCCAGTGTAAGCCCCTATAACGTGCAGCATCGCCCAGTGTAAGCCCCTATAACGTGCAGCATCGCCCAGTGTAAGCCCCTATAACGTGCAGCATCGCCCAGTGTAAGCCCCTATAACGTGCAGCATCGCCCAGTGTAAGCCCCTATAACGTGCAGCATCGCCCAGTGTAAGCCCCTATAACGTGCAGCATCGCCCAGGGTAAGCCCCTATAACGTGCAGCATCGCCCAGGGTAAGCCCCTATAACGTGCAGCATCGCCCAGGGTAAGCCCCTATAACGTGCAGCATCGCCCAGGGTAAGCCCCTATAACGTGCAGCATCGCCCAGTGTGTAAGCCCCTATAACGTGCAGCATCGCCCAGTGTAAGCCCCTATAACGTGCAGCATCGCCCAGGGTAAGCCCCTATAACGTGCAGCATCGCCCAGGGTAAGCCCCTATAACGTGCAGCATCGCCCAGTGTGTAAGCCCCTATAACGTGCAGCATCGCCCAGTGTAAGGCTAGGTTCACATTTCCGCTATTTAGTATCAGTCACAATCCGCCGCTCTGATAAACAACGCAATCCGTTTGGCGGATTCCGTTATTTCCCATAGACTTGTATGAGCGGCGGATTGTGACTGATGCCATTGCGTTGCATCCCCCGCCCGACTGATCAGTCATGAAAAGACTGACCTTCGGGCGGCAGGAATGCAGAGCGTAACGTTTTTTGAGCAGCGGAATCCTTATGATGTCGCTGCGTATGATCTCTCTCGGCGGCCGAACGATCAGCTGATCTCCCGGCGGCCGTCTAATGAGAGCGATCATCTGATCATTCACAATAGCCAGCGGCCGGGAGATCATCTGATCGCTCTCTCGCTCTCGTTTTACAACGGAATCCGCTTTCTAATCCCAATTATTGTCATCCATTGTACAACGCATGTGACTGATGCAAAACAACGGAAATGTGAACCTAGCCTAAGCCTCCCAGCGTGCAGCATCGCCCAGTGTAAGCCCCCCAATATGCAGCATCGCCCAGTGTAAGCCCCCCAATATGCAGCATCGCCCAGTGTAAACCCCCCCAATATGCAGCATCGCCCAGTGTAAGCCCCCCAATATGCAGCATCGCCCAGTGTAAGTCCCCCAATATGCAGCATCGCCCAGTGTAAACCCCCCCAATATGCAGCATCATCCAGTGTAAGCCCCCCAATATGCAGCATCGCCCAGTGTAAGTCCCCCAATATGCAGCATCGCCCAGTGTAAACCCCCCCAATATGCAGCATCATCCAGTGTAAGCCCCCCAATATGCAGCATCGCTCAGTGTAAGCCCCCCAATATGCAGCATCGCCCAGTGTAAGTCCCCCAATATGCAGCATCGCCCAGTGTAACCCCCAATATGCAGCATCGCCCAGTGTAAGTCCCCCAATATGCAGCATCGCCCAGTGTAAACCCCCCCAATATGCAGCATCATCCAGTGTAAGCCCCCCAATATGCAGCATCGCCCAGTGTAAGCCCCCCAATATGCAGCATCGCCCAGTGTAAGCCCCCCAATATGCAGCATCGCCCAGTGTAAGCCCCCCCAATATGCAGCATCGCCCAGTGTAAGCCCCCCAATATGCAGCATCGCTCAGTGTAAACCCCCCCAATATGCAGCATCGCTCAGTGTAAGCCCCCCAATATGCAGCATCGCCCCCTGCCCTGTGTAGCCCCCCATATCCCCCTTCCTTATGGAAGCCTCCACAGCCCTGTGCTGCAGCTTCAGCCCCTTCCCTGTGATATATACACGAGCTGCAGCCCCCAGTAGTGACAGGAGACACTTTTATTTCTTCCCCCAAAATCCAGTGTGACCTCAGCTCTATAACTAATGAGGAAAAGCTGAATCTTCCCCACCTCAGGGTCAGGATCCGTCCGCTCTGCACAGGGGAGATGCTAGAATGTACGGGCTCCTGACCGGTATGACGTCACTGGTCATGTGATGGGGCGTGGTCACAACGCAGCCTGATGTTTCCAGCCCGAACTTTCCAGACAGAAAAGCAATGTTTATTCTAAGACCACGTGGGCACAGAGGTGATTATAATAGAGGCGGGGTCTGGGGGTAACAGCTCCAGATGGGGGGTGCAGGGGGCGGAGCCTGCAGGATTATAGAGGACAGCAAAACATCGCCACGCCCCTAACCCAAACGGTCACGCCCATGACCTGACTGCAGCCCGTACATTCTAGGCTCAACCATCTGCACAGGAGACCAAGCACACTGCTGCTTCCTGCTCACAGATCCGCCCTGCTCCGAGGAAGCTCCGCCTTTTCCGGTGACATCATTCTCTCAAAAAATCAACTCCATTCTAGACGCTATCCTCTGACTACATGGATGTTACATGCTAGAATGTATGGGCTCCTTCACTTCTGATACGTGTTAGGGGCGTGGCCTGATTTCGCAAGGCGCTAGTGATGGGCAGTTTGGCTCTTTTTGGTGATCCGGTTCCCATGGCTCCGTTCACCAAAAAGAGCCGGATCTTTCAGATCGTTCTCGGCTCCTTATTAAATATGTGTTCACCTCAGGTGAACACATATTTAAGATTATAGTAACGCCGCCAAAGCCCCACGTACCCGCGGCAAAACCCCGCCCACTTACAAGTGACCAATTAGATTGCTGAGTAGGCGGAGTTTAGCCGCGGGTGGGCGGAGCCCTGATGGCGAAAAGAGCCGTTTTGAGATTTTATTGGCTCACACTAGTGATCCGGCTCCTGTCGTTCACAGCAGGGAGCCCGATCTTTGTGTCGGATCGTTCGCGACCGACACATCACTACAAGGCACGAGGTGACGGTACTGTCTAGATTGGAGCTGATTCCAGGAGCTCATATATATATATATATATATATATATATATATATACAGGGCTGTATTTTGCCTTCGTGCTGCCCTAGGCACTTTAAGTGGTCGCGCCCCTTAGTGACAACGTATCACTGAGTTTTCGCACACGACATCTGTTTAAGGCAGATCTACTCTGTAAAACACTTTAAAAAGTATCAATAAGAAACGAAGGGCACTAACCCCCCCCCCAATGGGGATCACCACAGGCACATCAAAACATAGCATGAGTATAAAATATTCCCACCACACCGTCCCCACTTATATACTGTGACTGTCACACTGCCCCTAATAAACT
>NW_027441782.1:710831-715831 GCF_048569485.1 Anomaloglossus baeobatrachus | reverse complement strand
TGATTGATGGCCATGGCAAAACGAGGCAAGACCTCATTAAAGAACTTTTACAATGGGACGCAGAGCACGTTCATTCCCCCAGTGCTGGAGAAGAGGAGGCAAGCCAAGCCCAGGATAGTGCTTCTGCAGAGTCCCCACCATCAACTGCAAGCCAGAGCAGTGACCGGGGCAACATGGACTCTTTCCTGAAGATGGCTCTACAACAATTCGCTGCAGATGACCGGCAGGGACGGCTAAGCCTCATTCAGCAATATCGAGAGGCTGAGAGAGCCGAGCGAGAGGCTGAGAGAGCCGAGCGCCAGGCTCAGGCCGAGCGAGAGGCTGAGAGAGCCGAGCGAGAGCGCCAAGCCCAGAGAGACCATGAATTGAATATCCTCAAAGCCCGGCAGCAGACATCTTCCTCACTAAACGGTGAGTCCAATAATGCCAGCAGCTTTAAGCCCCGACCGGAGCACTTTCTTGTGATGGAAAAGGACGGGGATTTGGACACCTTTCTGAGGGGATTTGAAAAGACTTGCTTGCAGTACCAGTTGCCCTCAACACAATGGGCACAATACTTAACCCCAGGGCTGCGAGGCAAGGCCCTGGACGCGTTTGCCAGTCTCCCTCAAGAGCAGAGTGGAGACTATGGGGCCATAAAGCAGGCCCTAGTACGGAAGTATCAGCTGACTCCGGAGGTGTACCGAAAAAAATTCCGGACCCTCCAGCTCGGACCTCATGACAGCTACAGCGATTTGGAGGGTGGGCTCCAGCGCACCTTTGACCAGTGGATCCAAGGACTGTCCGTTACAACCTTTGAGGAGTTAAAGGACCTCATGGTGAAGGACCAACTCCTACATGTCTGTCCTGTGGAGGTTCGACAGTTTGTTATGGACCGAGAGCCCAAGGAGGCCTCAAAAGCAGCCCAGATTGCCGACGCCTATGTGGCCAACCGTGCATCGGAGGTGCGGAAGCCGTCCACCACTAGCTGGAAAGGGGGTAAGATGACAACTACAACCACCCCTGCCCCTACCAGCCGACCTCCCGTAGGTCCTGTTTCATCCACCAGTGCCCGGCCCACCTCTGACACTCGCAGGTGTTTTTCCTGCAACCTGCCTGGACACCTCAGCTCTGGTTCCCCAGAGAGGCAGAAGAGGAACCCCACATCCAAGGCCCAAGGGCCCACTGGAACTGTCCTTTTGGCAAGGAAGGCGGGTGGTAGGGCCTGCGAAAACCTACACCCCGTCACCGTAGGCGGAACCCCCACTGTGGGGCTCAAGGACACTGGGGCCGACAGAACACTGGTCCGCCCTGAACTGGTACCCCCTGAAAACTTTATCCCGGGAAAACTCCTGACTGTCGCCTTGGCGGGGGGTGTCCACCACTCCTTCCCAATGGCCCTGATTCCCCTCGACTGGGGTGCTGGGAGAGGGTGGAGGGAAGTGGGGGTGGATGAACATCTACCAACCAATGTTTTATTGGGGACTGATCTGGGGCGATTAGTTGCACAATTTCTCCCTGATGATCCTCCCGAATCCAAAAAGTCATGTGATACAAATGTTGTTGATCAGTCATGTGATGCAAATGTTGTTAAATCATGTGATGCAAATGTTGTTGATAAGTCATGCGACCCGAATGCGGATATCCAGAACGTGATTACAAATGTTGTGCATGGTAATAAAGTGGAGGTTTGTACAGGGGAACTCAGCCATGCCACGCGGCAGGGTGACGTGGCTGAGGACAACCCCAAGGTAGCAAGTGTCTGTGCTGACAGAGATGGAGGCAGACATGAGAACCACGAGGACAGTGGTCAAATGCAGCTGAGCAGTGTCACAGCGGACAGTGACACAGCCAGTAGTACCTGTCAGGCTGATGGGGAAGAGTGGTTATTCCCCGGGGAGACAGCCTTCATCGGTGCTGTCACCCGCAGTCAGAGTGCCCAGAACGCAAATGAAACCTTGCCTGCTGACACCTCTTCACCCAGAGGGATAACGGAACTGGTTACGGACCCAGAGCAGGTCCCAGAGGGTCCTGGTGAGGTTGGAACCTTAACGTCACTTTTGGCTGCTTCTAGCCAAGAGTTTCAGGTGGCTCTACGAACTGATGCCAGTCTAAAGACGTTAAGGGACCTCGCAGAGAAGCCCTCTTCCGAGACCGATAAGGAGAGGGTATTCTGGGACCAGGGAAAGTTGTACCGGGAGACAATTCCCTGTAACCCCCAACAAGAGTGGCTGAAGGAAAAACAGCTGGTGGTGCCTCACCGCTTTAGGAGTGAGTTGCTGCGGATTGCCCATGAGATCCCACTCGCCGGACACTTGGGGGTTAGCAAAACCAAGGCCCGGCTGTCTCACCACTTCTATTGGCCCAAAATGGGGACAGATGTTGCCAACTACTGCCGCTCCTGCATCACATGTCAAAGAGTGGGAAAGTCAGGGCCTGCTCCCAAAGCTCCCCTGATCTCTTTGCCGGTGATAGAGGAGCCTTTCCAGAGGGTCGCTGTGGACATTGTCGGGCCTCTGGCCGTCCCCAGCAGCTCTGGAAAACGGTTCGTCCTTACTGTGGTAGACTATGCTACCCGGTATCCGGAGGCAGTGGCTCTGTCCTCAGTTAGAGCCGATAAGGTGGCAGATGCCCTCTTGACCATATTCTCCCGAGTAGGATTTCCCAGGGAGATGCTTACCGACCAGGGGACTCAGTTCATGTCTCGTCTAATGGAGGCTCTCTGTAAGAAAATGCAGGTGCGGCATCTGATATCAAGCGCTTATCACCCACAGACCAATGGTTTGTGTGAGCGATTTAATGGTACACTTAAGCAGATGCTTAAGATGCTGGTTGAGTCACATGGACGCGACTGGGAGCGGTATCTCTCACACCTGCTGTTTGCCTACAGAGAGGTACCACAGGCCTCAACGGGGTTTTCCCCCTTCGAGCTCCTGTATGGCAGACGAGTCCGGGGGCCTCTTGGTCTGGTAAGGGAATCCTGGGAAGAGGAACTGAATTCCCCAGAAGTGTCCGTTGTGGAGTATGTCATTCGGCTCCGTGACAAGATGCAGTCAATGACGCAGATGGTGCATGAGAATATGGCGCAAGCCCAGGCCAGCCAGAAGCGATGGTACGACCAACACGCTCGAGAGCGGGTGTATGAAGTGGGTCAGAAGGTGTGGGTCCTGGTCCCAATGACCCAGAACAAGCTTCAGGCGGCCTGGGAGGGTCCATACCTGGTGCATCAGCGCCTCAATGACGTAAACTATGTGGTCACCATCGACCATGCCAGGAAGAGGCAAAAGGTCTTCCATGTCAACATGATGAAAGCTCATCATGACAGGGAAGCCTTTGCTCTTCCTGTGTGTAGTCTTCCCGAGGAAGGCGAAAGTGAAGTCTTGGTGGACTTGCTCGCCTCAGCCCGGGATGGAGGGTCTATCGAGGAGGCGGCATTCAACCCACAGCTATCCTTGGACCAAAAGTCCCAGCTGCGGGAGGTATTCCGGCCCTACCTGATGACCTTCACGAATGTCCCAGGGAAGACATCCCTAGCCACCCACCAGGTGGACACAGGGAGTCATTACCCAGTTCGTCAACCCCCATACCGTGTCTCCCTAGAGGTACAAAAGGACATAAAAAGGGAGATCGATGAAATGCTAGTCCTGGGAGTGATCCAGAGGTCCAAAAGTGCATGGGCCTCGCCTGTAGTCTTGGTTCCCAAAAAGGACCGGACAACCCGGTTTTGTGTGGACTACAGGAGGCTAAATGCAATCACAGCACCCGATGCGTACCCAATGCCACGCATCGACGAGTTACTGGATTGCTTAGCCGGGGCCCAGTACCTGACCATCATGGACCTGAGTCGAGGGTACTGGCAGATTCCTATGTCCAAGGAAGCACAGGAAAGGTCCGCCTTCATCACCCCATTCGGGCTGTATGAATCCCTTGTCATGCCCTTTGGCATGAGAAATGCTCCTGCCACTTTCCAGCGATTGGTCGACCAGCTGCTCGAGGGACTAGGAGGGTTTGCAGTAGCTTACCTGGATGACATTGCCATCTTTAGTCCCACTTGGGAGGAACACCTGGGGCACCTGGAACAGGTGCTCAGGCGGATCCAAAGCGCTGGTCTGACTATAAAGCCAGGGAAGTGTCAGATCGGCATGACTGAGGTACAGTACCTTGGACACAGAGTGGGTGGCGGGACCCTGAAACCAGAGCCAGGGAAGGTTGATGCCATCACCTCCTGGCCTACCCCCAAGTCAAAGAAGCAGGTGATGTCCTTCTTGGGTACGGCAGGGTACTATAGGAAGTTCGTTCCTAACTATAGTGCTCTTGCTAAGCCGTTGACGGACCTCACCAAAAAGAAGCTACCGCAAGTAGTCACCTGGACAGATGACTGTGAACGGTCCTTCAGGGCACTAAAAGCTGCCCTCGCCAGTTCCCCAATCCTACAAGCTCCGGACTTCACCCGACGGTTCATAGTTCAGACAGATGCCAGTGCGTTTGGCCTTGGTGCAGTACTCAGCCAGGTAAATGGGAAGGGAGAAGAGCATCCGGTGATGTTTCTCAGCCGCAAGCTCTTATCCCGGGAAGTGGCCTACGCCACTGTGGAGAAGGAGTGCCTCTCTATAGTGTGGGCCCTGCGGAAACTGCAGCCCTACCTATATGGACGCAACTTCACCATAGTGACAGACCACAACCCTCTCAGCTGGCTACATCGGGTGGCCGGCGACAATGGTAAGCTACTGCGGTGGAGCTTGGCACTACAGCAGTATGACTTTACCATTCAACACAGGAAGGGTGTTGAGCATGGCAACGCTGATGGGCTGTCCCGGCAGGGGGATGCCAGCGAGGTAGGCTTAGGAGACGATTGGCAAATCAATCTCCCATGCTACCTCAAAAAGGGGGAGGTGTCATGTAGAGCTGTTGAAGGGACTTCATCCCCCTCTTCTTCACCAGCCACAGGTCGTCATGGCGATTATCTGATTGGCCTGGAAGCTTAAGGTATTTATGACTTTGGGTGATGGTAGAACTAAAGC
>NW_027441782.1:695831-705831 GCF_048569485.1 Anomaloglossus baeobatrachus | reverse complement strand
AACTGGCGAGGGCAGCTTTCAGTGCCCTGAAGGACCGTTCACAGTCATCTGTCCAGGTGACTACTTGCGGTAGCTTCTTTTTGGTGAGGTCCGTCAACGGCTTAGCAAGAGCACTATAGTTAGGAACGAACTTCCTATAGTACCCTGCCGTACCCAAGAAGGACATCACCTGCTTCTTTGACTTGGGGGTAGGCCAGGAGGTGATGGCATCAACCTTCCCTGGCTCTGGTTTCAGGGTCCCGCCACCCACTCTTTGTCCAAGGTACTGTACCTCCGTCATGCCGATCTGACACTTCCCTGGCTTTATAGTCAGACCAGCGCTTTGGATCCGCCTGAGCACCTGCTCCAGGTGCCCCAGGTGTTCCTCCCAAGTGGGACTAAAGATGGCAATGTCATCCAGGTAAGCTACTGCAAACCCTCCTAGTCCCTCGAGCAGCTGGTCGACCAATCGCTGGAAAGTGGCAGGAGCATTTCTCATGCCAAAGGGCATGACAAGGGATTCATACAGCCCGAATGGTGTGATGAAGGCGGACCTTTCCTGTGCTTCCTTGGACATAGGAATCTGCCAGTACCCTCGACTCAGGTCCATGATGGTCAGGTACCCGGGCCCCGGCTAAGCAATCCAGTAACTCGTCGATGCGTGGCATTGGGTACGCATCGGGTGCTGTGATCGCATTTAGCCTCCTGTAGTCCACACAAAACCGGGTTGTCCGGTCCTTTTTTGGAACCAAGACTACAGGTGAGGCCCATGCACTTTTGGACTTCTGGATCACTCCCAGGACTAGCATTTCATCGATCTCCCTTTTTATGTCTTTTTGTACCTCTAGGGAGACACGGTATGGGGGTTGACGAACTGGGGAATGACTCCCTGTGTCCACCTGGTGGGTGGCTAGGGATGTCTTCCCTGGGACATTCGTGAAGGTCATCAGGTAGGGCCGGAATACCTCCCGCAGCTGGGACTTTTGGTCCAAGGATAGCTGTGGGTTGAATGCCGCCTCCTCGATAGATCCTCCATCCCGGGCCGAGGCGAGCAAGTCCACCAAGACTTCACTTTCGCGTTCCTCGGGAAGACTACACACAGGAAGAGCAAAGGCTTCCCTGTCATGATGAGCTTTCATCATGTTGACATGGAAGACCTTTTGCCTCTTCCTGGCATGGTCGATGGTGACCACGTAGTTTACGTCATTGAGGCGCTGATGCACCAGGTATGGACCCTCCCAGGCCGCCTGAAGCTTGTTCTGGGTCATTGGGACTAGGACCCACACCTTCTGACCCACTTCGTACACCCGCTCTCGAGCGTGTTGGTCGTACCATTGCTTCTGGCTGGCCTGGGCTTGCGCCATATTCTCATGCACCATCTGCGTCATTGACTGCATTTTGTCACGGAGCCGAATGACATACTCCACAATGGACACTTCTGGGGAGTTCAGTTCCTCTTCCCAGGATTCCCTTACCAGACCAAGAGGCCCCCGGAGTCGTCTGCCATACAGTAGCTCGAAGGGGGAAAACCCCGTTGAGGCCTGTGGTACCTCTCTGTAGGCAAACAGCAGGTGTGAGAGATACCGCTCCCAGTCGCGTCCATGTGACTCAACCAGCATCTTAAGCATCTGCTTAAGGGTACCATTAAATCGCTCACACAAACCATTGGTCTGTGGGTGATAAGCGCTTGATATCAGATGCCGCACCTGCATTTTCTTACAGAGAGCCTCCATTAGACGAGACATGAACTGAGTCCCCTGGTCGGTAAGCATCTCCCTGGGAAATCCTACTCGGGAGAATATGGTCAAGAGGGCATCTGCCACCTTATCGGCTCTAACTGAGGACAGAGCCACTGCCTCCGGATACCGGGTAGCATAATCTACCACAGTAAGGACGAACCGTTTTCCAGAGCTGCTGGGGACGGCCAGAGGCCCGGCGATGTCCACAGCGACCCTCTGGAAAGGCTCTTCTATCTTTGGGAGCAGGCCCTGACTTTCCCACTCTTTGACATGTGATACAGGAGCGGCAGTAGTTGGCAACATCTGTCCCCATTTTGGGCCAATAGAAGTGGTGAGACAGCCGGGCCTTGGTTTTGCTGACCCCCAAGTGTCCGGCGAGTGGGATCTCATGGGCAATCCGCAGCAACTCACTCCTAAAGCGGTGAGGCACCACCAGCTGTCTTTCCTTCAGCCACTCTTGTTGCGGGTTACAGGGAATTGTCTCCCGGTACAACTTTCCCTGGTCCTAGAATACCCTCTCCTTATCGGTCTCGGAGGAGGGCTTCTCTGCGAGGTCCCTTAACGTCTCTAGACTGGCATCAGTTCGTAGAGCCACCTGGAACTCTTGGCTAGAGGCAGCCAAAAGTGACGTTAAGGTTCCAACCTCACCGGGACCCTCTGGGACCTGCTCTGGGTCCGTAACCAGTTCCGTTATCCCTCTGGGTGAAGAGGTGTCAGAAGTCAAGGTTTCATTTGCGTTCTGGGCATCCGCATTCGGGTCGCATGACTTATCAACAACATTTGCATCACATGATTTAACAACATTTGCATCACATGACTGATCAACAACATTTGTATCACCTGACTTTTTGGATTCAGGAGGATCATCAGGGAGAAATTGTGCAACTAATCGCCCCAGATCAGTCCCCAATAAAACATTGGTTGGTAGATGTTCATCCACCCCCACTTCCCTCCACCCTCTCCCAGCACCCCAGTCGAGGGGAATCAGGGCCATTGGGAAGGATTGGTGGACACCCCCCGCCAAGGCGACAGTCAGGAGTTTTCCCGGGATAAAGTTTTCAGGGGGTACCAGTTCAGGGCGGACCAGTGTCCTTGAGCCCCACAGTGGGGGTTCCGCCTACGGTGACGGGGTGTAGGTTTTCGCAGGCCCTACCACCCGCCTTCCTTGCCAAAAGGACAGTTCCAGTAGGCCCTTGGGCCTTGGATGTGTGTTTTGCTAATATTTTTAGCACTAAGGTTCAGATACGGCTTTAAAGAAGGCAATTAAGTAATTTTATTATAAAGGTTAATATGAAATAAAAACTTAAAGGAAAAGTATGATATCGCGTACACTTTTGTATAATCAACATACAAAGGTTAAGTACAGTTAAATATACTTACATCACCAAGGAGCATTGAAACATCATCTGTCTGGAAGTCAGAGAAGCATGACATAGACAGAGGACTCCTGGACATCACTGCCCGGACGTCTCACGGAGGCAGGAAACACGAGCTTCTGTCTGTGCTATACTTCAGCTGATCTTAAAAAGGCTTGAACAATATTACAAGCCTTAAAGTTAATGTGTTGTAGTCTTATTGATCCATGCCCTTTGATGGCCAGTCATTGGGCATAGATGAACCAGAGATACACCACACATCAGACAATGGGGTAATAAACCCACAGCATTCAAGTCTCCCAAGAATACACATCAGGTATTTGAGCTAGGTAAATGGATATATTGTTTGTCTGTATATTCAAGACAAACACACAGAAATCCTTAAGTATATACAAGATTTTGTAACCATGTACACTTTGTCTGTCTGATTAATCAATGTTATAGTATAACATAATTTATAAACTCAAAAATAGCCATTTTTATATTTGCAATACATTCCACCCTTGGCTATTTTGAGCCAAACATTATTTATACAATGTCCCATACCCTAACGGCATAGTTTTAGCGGATGATACAACAACACAAAGCAATGCATGCACAATAGCAAAAATTACTCCTAATAATATATATAATGCATATATCCAAAAATCAGGTAACTAAGAAAATACACATTCCCACCATCTACCATTATCTTGTGTAATGTAATTAATCTAGTATAAATCCATCTCTACTTGTGATAAATATAGCCACCAAACAAGAGAATCGTCCTATTGCTTTAGCTGCATATGCTGCTACAGTGAGTGTTCCTACAATTATTATAGATAATCCTTGTATCTATGATTTCGTTAACAATTTTACATTTTTTGTATATAATGAAACAGTCATTATATTGTTAATCTCATATTATTTCCTGCCCTCATACGTTTGCATTTTTTATTTGTATGAGAGACACAAATAATAGCAATCTGTTTATGCCCTGTCTTATTCTGTATTTTTAATTGTTGACATCTGCCTATTTTGCTTTAACAAGTCCTCTGATAGATCAGCTCATGTAACCCTTTGAGTCCTTAGGGCAAGCATCTCTTCTGTTAGAGAATGTTCCCCAGTGCAGTTCATATAGGCACAATACAGATTGGAGATGAAGTTTTGGGTCACATCTTCTTCTTCTAGGTCTTCATTTATGTAAAGGGGTCAGTAGCGCCTCGATACAAGTTTCTCATATATTGTCATCACTGGTAGTCTTTGTTATACAAAAATGGCTCGTATTCATCAGCTGAGCCAGGTAAACCCATAGATTCTGTTTGGTTTTCAATAAGGCCACATTTTCCATGGTTGGTCTCTCTGTTTTCGGTCTGAAGGTTGCTTGGCTTCTGACGGAAGTAGATCCATGCCCATGGTGGTGCCAATGATGCAACATTTCCAGAGTTTGATCTAAAGGGACAAAAATACACATATTACTCCTCTGTCAGTTGGGATGTATTCCCACTTGTCTTGTTTCATAACTGTTAGCACATTGTCTGCTCCTCGAGCAATGACTTCAGCAGGTTCTGGAGGACCTTTGTCACTCAATTGTTTCACCCAAATGTTTGCACAATCATTGATAGGATGTGAAGATCCAAATCATTTATCTTCTCTGCAGAACTGAAGGAGCCCTCCCTCTGACTATCTAGATTTTAGAAATAGACAGTACCATCAACTGATTAACATGTCACTGTCTCCACTATTCATTAGAATTACCTTAATTAATAATCCTGATCTATCCCTTCTCTTATTAACTGAGTTCAGTTGAATGCCAAATCTGACCTTTGGACCATGAGACCATCATACTGAGATGGCATTTACAAGCTTACTGTGGTCCTGATTGAACATACACATAAAACAAACAACAACCATTAGGTAAATACAATACCCATTCATCACAATGGGCTGATTACTTGTTTCATTGTTTTAGCCTGATTGCTCTAATAACATGTAAGACTCTGGTCTCCAGTCTAAAAAGAAAGCACAAACATGATTAGCATATAAGCTCAAATAATGCACAAAACACAATTTTATCCAGTCCATTATCCATATGCTAAAAGATTCACATCTAACTTGACAGCCTAAAAAGTTCACTATTTACCCAACCATATTGGTATATTGTGCTGTATTAATTATCAGCATGGGTATGTAAATATGAGACCAACCAAACAATAGCAAAAATAACTGCCCTTCCAATAGACTGAACACAGGGATCCTCCTGGTTTCCAGTCTCTCTTTTGTGAACATTTGGATGGCTCTGTATTGTTTATGAGCAGGAATGGCTTTTATATTACTTTTCTCTTTACATATCTCTGTACATTCTGTATTGGTGGCAATCTCCTCCGTGGTCTCAATATTACCCTTATCTTTTTCAATCTCCTCTGTGGTCTCAATATTACCCTTATCTTTTTCAATCTCCTCTGTGGTCTCAATATTACCTTTATCTTTTTCCCCCCATCTATCTTCCATTTCAGATGAAGACATCTTGATGGAAGATGATGATAACCTGTTCTGCTGGGCTTTGATTTCCTGCACCAAACATTTGACTTCAGCATAAAGATCCTCCACCCCCGGTGCTGTAGGCTTTGCTGGTGACGATGAGAAAGTGGGCCCTCTTTCTCCCCGTGTCCTGCTGTGCCCTTGCTGTGGAGATTCAGAATCTTTTGCTGCAACCTTTTTATTATGTGAAACCCCTGACTTTTTATTGAGTCCTCTCCTTTGATACAATTTTCTCTTTTGATACAATTTCCACATCTCGTCAGTACTAATCCCGTCTATTTTATCCCAGGGAACACCATCTTTTATCAGGGCCATAAACATATCTCTCCTGGTAACACGGGATCTACGATTTTTACTACTTTTGACATTGTTACACTGTTCTTCAAAATTAAGCTGACCTCTCTGTTTGGGACCCCATTCTCCCAGACCCCCTAACTGTCGGATCGCCTCCAATGTATTGGAGATGGGTTTCCCAGTCTGATTTACCATTAATGCCATCATGACATGTTTATAAGCTGGAGGGGCATTTCTAATGATACAATTTCTAATAGAAACACTTACAACAACTTGCATGTAATTGTCATATGCACTTGCTGAAATAGCATTTTTCATAGCCTCCTCCTTCAATCTCCGTGCACAATCTTTCAATGTAAACCATGGTTTTTTATTAGGCGGCCAGTCCGCCTCAGATGGGTATTTATGCTGCAATGCCATAGCCACAATATCCAACATACTACACACCACATGTGGTCGCTGAATCATCAAGGAACAAAATGCCTCCTTCACTACAGGCTCATGGCTGAGTTGAACATACTTTGGGCCATCCACACCATCCAGATGCACTCCATGAGCCCCCGTCTCCCATAATCTGACTGCCCAAGCTATCAAAGGTTCATTTGACCTTTGTGAAAAACGATCAAGAAGCTGACTGCAATACTCTACCATATTCCTGTTCTGTTTACCTCTAGCTGTTTCTACAACTTGTCTATGGTATATAGGATGAACACTTATTGCGTTAAGATGAGGATCAATTTCCTTCTCCCCACTGACATGTTCATCCTCCTGTTCTGGGTCGGTGACGTTTTCAGAATCAGTTGAGTTCTGTACCTCACCATTCCACTCATCTGAGTTCCCCTCTGTCCCTGCTTTGGCTATGGCCAAAGTTACTTCCTTTCTATTCTCCTTCCCTCTCTTCTTTCTGTATTTGTACTGCTCTATACATACAGCAGACTTGTCTGCATCATGCTGATATCCATCACATTGGTCCACTGACAACTTATTCTGGCACTGTGCTGTGACCAATGCAGTCTGGACCTCACACAACTGTCTCTCCAATTCCTCAACTTTTGTTACCATACGTATCTTTTGCTCATGCTGTTTTCTATATGCAGACAACAGGATCCATCCACGCCTACCAACAGCGCCCAATTCATTACCTTTCTCCACTTTCACTTTCTGCAAGCATTCAACCACATCAACAGGTTCAGCATTTTTCAAACATTTGTCCCATGGTTCACTCAAACCAACAATGTGCGACCACTTGGTTGCCAAAATATCATAGGGACTCTGTTCCCAACCTGGAATCTCAATGCATTCACTCACAACCACTTTTTTCTTAAAAAGAGGCATATTTTACGCAATATCACACTAACAAAAATACTCAAAGCCTTCTGCGTATCCTGCCGACTACGCCAAATGTTTTGCTAATATTTTTAGCACTAAGGTTCAGATACGGCTTTAAAGAAGGCAATTAAGTAATTTTATTATAAAGGTTAATATGAAATAAAAACTTAAAGGAAAAGTATGATATCGCGTACACTTTTGTATAATCAACATACAAAGGTTAAGTACAGTTAAATATACTTACATCACCAAGGAGCATTGAAACATCATCTGTCTGGAAGTCAGAGAAGCATGACATAGACAGAGGACTCCTGGACATCACTGCCCGGACGTCTCACGGAGGCAGGAAACACGAGCTTCTGTCTGTGCTATACTTCAGCTGATCTTAAAAAGGCTTGAACAATATTACAAGCCTTAAAGTTAATGTGTTGTAGTCTTATTGATCCATGCCCCTTGATGGCCAGTCATTGGGCATAGATGAACCAGAGATACACCACACATCAGACAATGGGGTAATAAACCCACAGCATTCAAGTCTCCCAAGAATACACATCAGGTATTTGAGCTAGGTAAATGGATATATTGTTTGTCTGTATATTCAAGACAAACACACAGAAATCCTTAAGTATATACAAGATTTTGTAACCATGTACACTTTGTCTGTCTGATTAATCAATGTTATAGTATAACATAATTTATAAACTCAAAAATAGCCATTTTTATATTTGCAATACAATGTGGGGTTCCTCTTCTGCCTCTCTGGGCAAACAGAGCTGAGGTGTCCAGGCTGGTTGCAGGAAAAACACCTGCGAGTGTCAGAGGTGGGCCGGGCACTGGTGGATGAAACAGGACCTATGGGAGGTCGGCTGGTAGGGGCAGGGGTGGTTGTAGTTGTCATCTTACCCCCTTTCCAGCTGGTGGTGGACGGCTTCCGCACCTCCGTTGCACGGTTAGCCACATAGGCGTCAGCAATCTGGGCTGCTTTTGAGGCCTCCTTGGGCTCTCGGTCCATAACAAACTGTCGAACCTCCACAGGACAGACATGTAGGAGTTGGTCCTTCACCATGAGGTCCTTTAACTCCTCAAAGGTTGTAACGGACAGTCCTTGGATCCACTGGTCAAAGGTGCTCTGGAGCCCACCCTCCAAATCGCTGTAGCTGTCATGAGGTCCGAGCTGGAGGGTCCGGAATTTTTTTCGGTACACCTCTGGAGTCAGCTGATACTTTCGTACTAGGGCCTGCTTTATGGCCCCATAGTCTCCACTCTGCTCTTGAGGGAGACTGGCAAACGCGTCCAGGGCCTTGCCTCGCAGCCCTGGAGTTAAGTATCGTGCCCATTGTGCTGAGGGCAACTGGTACTGCAAGCAAGTCTTTTCAAATCCCCTCAGAAAGGTGTCCAAATCCCCGTCCCTTTCCATCACAGGAAAGTGCTCCGGTCGGGGCTTAAAGCTGCTGGCATTATTGCACTCACCGTTTAGTGAGGAAGATGTCTGCTGCCGGGCTTTGAGGATATTCAATTCATGGTCTCTCTGGGCTTGGCGCTCTCACTCGGCTCTCTCAGCCTCTCGCTCGGCTCTCTCAGCCTCTCGCTCGGCGTGAGCCTGGCGCTCGGCTCGCTCGGCTCTCTCAGCCTCTCGATATTGCTGAATGAGGTCCAGCCGTCCCTGCCGGTCATCTGCAGCGAATTGTTGCAGGGCCATATGCAGGTAGGAGTCCATGTTGCCCCGGTCACTGCTCTGGCTCGCAGTTGATAGTGGGGACTCTGCAGCAGTCCCGTCCTGGGCTTGGCTTGCCTCCCCTTCTTCAGCACTGGGGGAATGAACATGCTCTGCGTCCCATTGTAAAAGTTCTTTAATGAGGTCCTGCCTCGTTTTGCCATGGCCATCAATCAACTTGGATCTGCAGAGTGCAGCAAGAACCTCCTTCTTCTGCTGATTGTACCAGGCTTCTGAATAGGATAACTGAAGTGAGCACTAATATATATATATGAGTGCAAGCCAAAAATACATACTATATATAAGAATAAGGCTGCACATCAAACTTAGATAATGGTATAATGCCTCAAGCATATGGAAAAATATTGGAATATACAATGAAAAATGCTACTTGCTAATTTGAACATGTGAATAATGAATTGCATACCTGCTATGAATATTAGGAAAAAGGAGATATTTAGCAATCGCATTGATCAATGTAACTGAGCCCCAAAACCTCGTCAAGGTATATCTGTATATTGGGGTCCCTAGCTCTGTGACCCTAACTGTGTGTCATCTCATTGCAATTAAAAACTGCTATGGGTGGAGAGGGGTAACTAAGGACTTTCTTATATAGGAAATGGAAAAAACATGGCCGAAAGGGGCGGAGCTGTGTTCACATTCATTTCCTATATAAGAAAGTCTTTAGTTACCCCTCTCCACCCATAGCAGTTTTTAATTGCAATGAGATGACACACAGTTAGGGTCACAGAGCTAGGGACCCCAATATAGAGATATACCTTGACGAGGTTTTGGGGCTCAGTTACATTGATCAATGCGATTGCTAAATATCTCCTTTTTCCTAATATTCATAGCAGGTATGCAATTCATTATTCACATGTTCAAATTAGCAAGTAGCATTTTTCATTGTATATTCCAATATTTTTCCATATGCTTGAGGCATTATACCATTATCTAAGTTTGATGTGCAGCCTTATTCTTATATATAGTATGTATTTTTGGCTTGCACTCATATATATATATTAGTGCTCACTTCAGTTATCCTATTC